>NC_081180.1:32988199-33288199 GCF_029867415.1 Vicia villosa | reverse complement strand
TAAATTTTTTAGAAAATTATTCGATAGTAAAAAATGTGCGTTAAAAAGAGTAAAATATTACAAAAAGTTAAAGAACTTTAGATTAAGAGAAAAAAATTGAAAAACAACGACAAAAGTGTCTTAATGAAATGATAGTTCTCCAATGTGAGTAGGGTTGTTAGTGGGAGGATGATACTCAGAACCGGTCCGAAAACCGGACCACCAGAGCCGGTTAAATGGCCCGACCGAAAAGGGCATTAGTTAAGTAATGGATCAAAAATGTATCCGTATCCAACTCAAAGAACTGGATCCATTAATCCAATAAGGATCCGGTATTGTTTGATATAAAAACCAAAATTTTATAATTTCTTCATTTTGTTATCTTCCTTCGTCTCTCTCTTCTCTTGTCTCTCACACTCAAACTTCACCTCAAGTCCTCAACGCTAAGTCCCACCCAGTCCCTCCCTCGTATCTCTCGTCTCTCATCATGCCATCTCTAATGCAATCTCCATATGTCTCTCTCTCCTTGGGCTTCGTCTGAAATCAACGTCTCACCATAAGTTCAGTTTTAGGTCAACCGTGCGTTTTAGGGCAAACTGTGATCATCTGAAATTTTTGTGTAATGTATCCAAACTCTATTCTTTTTATTATTTTATGTTGTATTGTACATAGTTTGCATGTTGGAGGTATTAAAGATGACTGCTTATTTTTTGAACACAGTTTACATAGTTTGCCCTAATCGTTACATTGTTGTTAAATAAATTGTATCCATTTTATGAGTTTGTTTGCTGAGATGAGGTTTACTTTTCTGTTAAGCTGAGTTGAGATTAATTTTTTCGGCCTAGGGTTTTGAAAATCATGATATCCATTGTAACTTGTAAGTTTTGTTGTTGATTTGAGGTTTACCTTGATGCTTAAAAATAAATGGCGGTGTTGCTGATTTGAGGTTGTATTTTACCTTGATTACCATTCTATTATTGTTTGATTGATATTTTTTTGTGTGATTTCTTTTCAAGATTCTTCTGAGACTCCCAACATGGCTGATCTGATAGATATCGGCTTGTTGCTTGATGGGGCAGAGGAGACAATGGATGGAGGCAATTTAGAGATTGGTGAGATGATTGACTTGGGAATTCCAGACCCAGTACCAATCCCAACTGATGTTACAACTGAGACTACATCCACTACCCAAAATACAAGTACCACTCAAAACACAACAACTGTTGTTGAGCCAACACCTCCAGTTGACCCAACTCAGAGTTCTCAGAGCCAAATCAATGCTTTTGGTAAAGCTCCTCGTCCCAAAAAGTCTGTTGTTCATACTGAGATGGTTCTTGTTGAGATACCAGATGGTGCCAAGAAGTGGAAATGCAAATGGTGTGGTAAGCTTTATACTTATGACACTAAATGGAAAATCACTTCTAATGGTATAAAAAACACTTAGAAAATTGCATCCAAAGGGATGAGAGGTAATACTGACAAGGAGGTAGCACAGTCTAGGTTAAGTGTAGGTTCTGATAATACTCCTAGTTTGGCAACCTGGGCATATAACCATGCTAGGGTTAGAGAGGTTGCAGCTCATATGATTCTAGGGCATGAATTTCCTTTTTCTGTTATGGAAGGTGTGATTTTTAATGAATTCCTTAAAGAGATTTATCCTTGGTACAAAAAGATTAGTAGACATCAGGTTAAGTTGGATTGTGAAACATTTTATGAAGCTGAGAGAGTTAAGATGAAAAGGTCAATGTCACAGATTAACAGGATCAGTCTTACAACTGACCTGTGGTGGTCTGGTGAACAAAGAATTGGTTATATGACTGTGACTGGCCATTTCATTGATTCAAAATGGCAGCTTCATGAAAGAGTTTTATCTTTTAAGAATGTTCCTCCACCACATTCTGGTGAAGTTTTATGTAGGGAATTGATTAAGGTGATGGATGATTGGGGTATAAGAGATAAAGTTGTTTCTATTTCAGTTGACAATGCTAGTGCCAATGATAATTGTATTTCTAGATTGAAGAGAGATTTTTCTGGTAGGAGAAATCTTCCACTGGATGGAAAATTGTTTCATGTTAGATGTTGTGCACACATCTTAAATTTGTTGGTTCAGGATGGGCTTGATATGATAAAGGTGATTGTGGATAAAGTTAGGAATAGTGTCAAATATTTGTTGAATTCTGAAACAAGGTGCAAAGCATTCAAGAAAATTGTTGATGAGTTGCAACTTGAGGGCAGGATGCAAGTATTGGATACTAAGAACAGATGGAACTCAACTTGGTTGATGTTGTCCACAGCTTACCATTACAGAGAAGTATGGCCTAGATATGCTGAAGAAAATGGAGCATTTCTTAATTTTTTGCCTGATGCAAATGATTGGGAAGATGTTCATGATATTTGCAAGTTTTTGGAAGTTTTTGCTGATGTGACAGGAATTATTAGTGGTACATCTTACCCTACTGCTAATTTGTTTTTGGCTGAGCTTTTCAGGGTGAAGGTTTTACTTGATAACCCCTCTGAAATCTCAAACAATCCTCAGTTACAGGCCCTTGCTAATGAGATGAAGTTGAAGTATGAAAAGTATTGGGCAGAGTCTAATACATTGATTTCTATTGCTGCAATTCTTGATCCAAGGTATGACAATATACTTGATGTTGCCTTTGTAAGTTGTGATTTAATTGCCCTTGTTTGAGGCCAATTGTGTTACCTCTTTGTGTGACATTAGTAGTGTATGTCTTAGCCTATGATGCATTCTGATTTCTAACCCTGACGCTATTAGCAGCTGTCTATTTAGTCTATGATGCATTCTGAGTGTTCTCATATTTAAGTTTTTGTAGCCTATTTGCGTACTGATGTTGCCTTTGTCAGTTGTGATTTAATTGCCCTTGTTTGAGGCCAATTGTGTTACCTCTTTGTGTGACATTAGTAGTGTATGTTTTAGCCTATGATGCATTCTGATTTCTGACCCTGAGGCTATTGGCAGCTATCTATTTAGTCTATAATGCAATCTAAGTCTTCTCATATTTAAGTGTTTGTAGCCTATTTGCGTACTAATGTTGCCTTTGTCAATTGTGATTTAATTGCCCTTGTTTGAGGCCAATTGTGTTACCTCTTTGTGTGACATTAGTAGTGTATGTCTGAGGCCAATGATGAATACTTATTCTGACCCTGAGGCTATTGGCAGCTGTCTATTTAGTCTATAATGCAATCTGAGTGTTCTCATATTTAAGTTTTTGTAGCCTATTTGCGTACTAATGTTGCTTTTGTCAGTTGTGATTTAATTTCCCTTGTTCGAGGCCAATTATGTTACCTCTTTGTGTGACATTAGTAGTGTATGTCTGAGGCCAATGATGAATACTTATTCTGAGGCTAAAAATACTTTGGAATTGATTAAGGTGGTTGACAACTCATATTGTTCAAATAGGTATAAAATGATATTCATCAAATGGGTATATCCCTTCTTGTATCCAAATGCTACTCAAGCAGCTTCCTATGAACAAGAGTTGGCAACAAACTTACACACTCTATTCCAATTGTATCAAGACACCTTTGGAGTTAATGATGCCCCTATTTCTGAAACTCCTGAAGTAGGAAGTAGTTTTGGATTAGGAAAGAGAAGTTTTGAGAGGTTTTTAGAAACTGTGGTTGGTAGTTCTAATACAAAATCAGATCTTGACTTGTATCTTGAGGAGTCTCCATTGAAGGTTCCCCAAACACCAAGTTTGATGTTTTAACTTGGTGGATGGGAAATGAGGCCAAGTATCCTGTTCTTAGTAGATTAGCAAAAGATATACTAACTGTTCCAGTTACAACAGTTGCTTCAGAAGCAACTTTTAGTGCTGGTAAAAGGATTATTGATCCAAAACGAGCTTCAATGAAAACTAAGACCGTGGAAATAGTGCTTTGTGGGGGTGATTGGGTCAAGGAGAGGTACAGGATTAAAAAGGGATGTACTTCAAGTATTGTAAGTATCTGTTTACTTCTGAATCCTATTTTTCTGTATTTTATCCACTAATTCATTGTTACTTTGATTCTAACATTAATGTTTCATTGTCATTGTAACTTGAGGAACCTCAAGATGACCCTCTTACATATGATTTTGGTCAACAATAGAAAATCTGGGTGTGGCTTCGCTTCTTAGAGATGTTGTTTTGTTGTTTTGTTGCTTTATAATGTTGAAAATTCAATGCCAATGATGAGTATGTTCTGAGGCATTAGTATGAGTGTATGATTGGACAAATGTATTTTGCATCTTTGGATCGTTTTGTAACATTCACTGAATTCTTAGGAATTCTAACATGGATCTTTTGAATTGTACAAACTCATGAATTGTACAACTTTTAATATAATCAAAATTCTGCATTATATTACATCTATTACCTCTAAAAAAAATTGTTAAAAAAATGGATAGTTTGTTGGGCCTGGGAACCGAACAGAGTCTCTGGACCGGTTTCGGTTTACCCGAAATGATTGGATGAGTAGCGGATTGAATTTTTGGCCCAACACTGTTTCGGTCCGGCCCGGTTTTACTCGATAGCCCTATCGGTTCAAATTCTTGTACTTCTAATAACCGGTCCGGTCCGGACCGATAACAGTCCTAAGTGTGAGTTTATTTTTCTCTTTATTGCTTTTAAAAGAACTTTAGATCTACTATCGACCTATTACTAATAAATTGTTCAAAATCCCTAAAGTGTCATTCCCTAAAAAATAATTAACACTATAAATTGGACATTTTGGTAACTAAGAAAATAACCCTTCACTTTTTCATCTTTTCTGATTTCTTGCACCAAGTGTTCCACTTTCATTAGTCTAAATTGAAAAACTTATTTTCCCCAAAGACACTACTCCCCCATTCTCTCTCTCTCTCTCTCTCTCTCTCTCTCTCTCTCTCTCTCTCTCTCCCTCTCTCTCCCCCTCTGCGTGTTTTCTCTATTTTTCCTTGAAACCCTAAAATTATCGTCGAGTCACCTCTCACCTCCAAGCCACTCAACGCAAGAACGATGACAAAGATGAATTAGTGAATCACATTGGCCTTTCACATCCTAATATCTTTCCGATCTCTTCTCTCTCTATCCCCTTATGAGACCCATAGCAAACTACAGAAACCCATGTCAAAATCGAAGACAAAGATATGAAGCTAACTGCAGAAACTCATAATTACACTAATCTTAATCTTCGATTCTATGGTATCTTAGAAACTCATCTTTCATTTAAATCTCTCTTTCACTATTTCTCACTTTTTTCTAGTTGGAACTTAATGGTTTGTGACTGTTGAAGATAATGGTTCTTTACTGGAATTATGAATAAGTTCTTTTAATGTTCTTAATTAATACTTAGATGTAGATCTCACCACGTGAAAGAGATTAAGACTGTTGTCTTTTACTTTCTATTTCTTTTGTACCATGTTACTATATTTACTCTATATTTACTCGGAAGAACAGTCAAGCTTATCAAATAATTTTAAGATATGAATGAACTTACCCGTGTGGACGCACGGGTCTTTTACTAGTTAAGCAAAGAAATATGAAGAAAAAAGTGTATTTTTTTATATAACGCCTAAAAAATCTTTAAGGCGTCAAACTTTATGATCATAAGATCTTTGAAATTAGAGCATACTCATTTTTCCACAATTAATTCTCACTTTTGAGATATTAGTTTGTGAGAGAATGTGAGTTTCACCGTCTTTATCAAAAGCTTTAGATCCAAGAACAATAATAATGTTCTCCTTTAGATCTTAAATGTTAAGAATTTTAAGATAGCAATTATATTTGTAATCAATACATTCTTACAATCGTCACATGTTTACCATTATATGGTGAATGCAATCAAATGAATACTTGCAAGATTTATATTCATACGAAATTATTAGTCATGTTAATAAATTATTGCATTTTTATTTTGTATGTTAAAATACTCAAACAAAATATCAAATACACAATTAATCCTGAATATTTGGATTGAAAGAATTAATTGCAAGCGGTACTCTCAACGTAATGATCAAATTAATAAATCACGTCAAATAAAAGTTACCTTTAGGCATCCTATTATCAACATGAAAAATAACTTTATAATCACCACAATTATTTTGATAAAGAAGTAAATGTGAATTAAGTAAATTATTTAGATGTTTATGTTTGATGTAGAATTATTATTATTTTTTGGGTTAGTGGACTTTTAGTGTTCAGATCTTTTGTTTTATCATCCATTAATGATATTATATAATGTAGTCTATTTGACACATTTAAAGGGATCCAATGAGTTTTTTTTTTATTTTACAAGTTATTTTATCTTCTTCGTAATGTTAGAATAAATAGACTTTCTTAGTTTGGCAATTTGGAGCCTATCAATTGGTGGTTTCATGATTGATCTCTTGTCCACTTAATCATTGTCAAAAATATTGATTTTAATTTTTGATGTAACGAAAGATGCACATTGGTGAGTGCTTTATGTTAAACAAGTTTTCAAAGTAAAAGGATTTTCACAAGAGAAGAAGATATTTGAGATTGCAAAGGTGATGTGAGGCTTACCTCTAAATTGGTGGAAATTGTGATGTCCTTACCATCCAAAGACAACTTAGCATTTCAAGGTTGAATAGCAACACAGTTAACCCATATTAGAGGAGAAAAAAGAACTAAATTTTGAATTGTTGCATTTTACAAAGGTAACTTCCTTCAATGATTACTTCAATGATGATTTTATTTTCAATTCAAACTCTATCGTTAGTCATTATCATAAAGATACAATTTAACCACCAATTTCAAAAGTCAGAACAACTCTCTCAGCCTTCCCGTCCACCATCCCTTAAACCATTGGATCTAGTTTCCTTCACCAAGTAGATTGTCTTTTATCATTTATTGAGTGCTCATTTGTATGTAACCTTAATGCGAGCGTGTTGTAATCACCAACCTCTATGCCTTCAATTCGCTGAAGCCACCAAGTTGTAGCTTTGTTATAGACCCACTATAGGATTTTGTTATTTAATTTTATAAAAACTCTCCACCACCAACATAACTTTTTGTTCATAAGTAGATAAGATATATAACGCCCCCATTCCAAAATTTATTTGGACCTCCAGTGATTATATGTTATTGTGTCAAAGAATCATGTTTGGAGTCATTTGCTTCTTCGTCTTAGTTATACTACTCGCAATAATTATATCTTTCAATATGAGAGTAACAATGGTGAATTCAATACATCTCTCTATGGAGCTTATTTAAAGACACATGAATTATTTAGTATATTTCTTCATTTAGAATTTATTATTGATTCAGGGAAAATGAACATGATGTTTTGTCACCATTATATCAAATTTCAACTATTCAAAGAGGTGCAAAAAATTTCATTCCATATCTTAGATAACCTTTTTGCCAAAATTTATCCCTCACATTTTGTTGTAGTCATCCTTGTCATAAATTTTGACGACTTTTACTTCATACATGTTTTAACTTTAATTGTTGTTAACCACTTCGTATTTGTTAAAATACTCCTCCCAAACACCTTTTAGTTGAATATCATTATATTACAAGATTTGGAAAATATTTCTACTTGACTTCATTTTTTTCTTTACATCTAGATTGTTTCATCATGAGTAATATTGTATTCTATAAGGAAACTTTAAAAAACATACATAACAAAGTCACTAAAAGATGAATAACCATTAAAAATACTATCTAATAAAATTAAAAACATTCTTTTCTTTTCATTTCATTCATATATAATTATAAATCTTTCAATGAGAGTACATATATAATATTATTAGTGAATAATAGCTAAAAGAAGTCAAGCAAAAGTCCAACTACATAACAATTAAATAAATCTCCTACTAATAATAATATAAACTATACCATCATTAAACAATTGATTTAATTGTAATTCCTTACTCTATAAAAAAAGAACCTATCAATTGCTGATTCCTTGTTCTATCAAAAAAGAACATGGTAATTGGTGCGTTCATTCTTACACTCAAACTCTCTCATGCACTATTCTTTTCATATAAACATCACTTTTACACTTTCATTGTCATTTTATCTCTCCTGCACTTTCTCCTTTTTATTCCATTAACAACATCATTCCATAACACTATTCATATAAACCACATTACGTTTATTTTCATTCATGTGCTTATCAACAACAAACTCAACCTTATCAGCTTCTTGTAAGAGCATCACAACTTCAATAAATTTAAACATGAGTGGTCACAAGATTCTAAAAAATATACCAATAATATAAGAGTTATATACGAGCAAATTAAATCCTCTCAAATTGTTTTCAAAGAAAAATTTCAAAAAATATTTAAGTTCTTAAAAAATAAAGAAAAATAATTACAAAAGTATAAAGTTAATAGAGATCTAGAAAAATCTACTATAAGAACAAGAATTAGATATAGGAGAAAAAAATTTGTAAGTCTAATATTAAAGTCATTGTATTAGAGTTATTTTTCACATATTCACCTCAACATTCAATACCATAACCACCATTATTCGTCTATGCTTCTGCTCTATAATTGTCTTTGTAATTACCAAATCTTATTATGATTAAATATCCATATGATTTTATTTCACCCATATCGCATGCACCATCGCCAAAGTCACTTGACGAAAATTCATTTCTAGTTTCAGAACCACTAGATCTATAATTACTATAGAGTAAATAATTTTATTATTTTCTCTTTTGATTTATAGATTTTATTTCAGTCAAGAGATTAAAAAGGAATAAAGGAAATAAAATAAAAACACAAATGTAGAAGAAGAAAAAATTGCAGTTAAAATAACAAAATAAAGAAAAAGAAGGAAGGAAGGAAGAAAGAAAGAAGACAATTTGAATAAAAGAAAAAGAAAAAAGGTTTGAGTGTGCTCAATTAAAAGAAAAAATCGCTCCCTTCAATGTAAAAATCATCCCTGATTTATGTTTTCACATCGTGTGCAAAAAGAAGCTAATAGTTGTACACTGTAACGCCCCGAATTTAATTAATTATTTAATTAAATTATTAAGGATTTATTCGTTGGAATTAGTTGAAGTTGGGATTTATCGGTATTACTCTAAAGGCGTAATTGGATTAATATGTTGATTTGAGCAGTTAAGTTTATGGTCGGATTAGTCAGAGAAATACAATTGCGAGTTGGTATTAATTAAGTTAAGGAGCCATTATAGTTGGGGAATATTATTGGGAATAATATTCGTTATGTTATGTGATTATTCAATTATGTGTGTTATTTAGCTTAATTATGTAATTAGAGTAATATTATGAATTGGGCCAAAGTGGAAGAAATATAGAATATGAGATTGGATTGTGGGTTAAGCCCATTAGTGAGAAAAGATAGTAAGAGTTAGGGTTTTAGAGATTAAACCTCATAACTCATTTTGTGGAAAAGAAGAGAAAGAAGAGAAAGAATAGAAAGAAGAGAGGAAGAGAAGAAAGTTATGGCATGAAGAGAGGGATGACTCCATTGAAGAGGAGGCTTTTGCTAAGGTAAGGGTGGGGTTCTTACTCTCTAAGGGTTGGCATGATGATGTATATGGTGGGTTAGATTGTATGTTATTCTCCATGGAAGTTGTGTGTAGAGATGTTAGGGTTTATGAACAAACGTGTAAATTCATGATTTGAAATGTGTTTTAATTGATGTTTGATGATTGTTATGATGTTAGAAGATCCATAATATGTGTTGTATTTGTGTTTATAACATGTATTCCATTGTTGTTCATGATGGTTGGTGTTTTCAGCTTGATTGGGTTGAGTTTGGGGGTTTTTGGATGGGTTTCGTATGCTGTTTTCTGTGTTTGGGGTTTTCTGAAAATCGCCAGTTCGCGCCGCGAACCTCTGTTCGCGCCGCGAACAGTCTGGCAGAAAATTAGGAATTTTTGAATTCGCTCAGTTCGCGCCGCGAACCCTGTTTTGCAGAACTTTTTCCAAACTTTGAAATGATGTAACTTTTGATCCGTAACTCCGTTTTAGGCGCCGTTCGAAGCGTTGGAAAGCTAACGCAATGAACTAAACCATGATGCAATAAAATGATCCATATGATATAGTTTCCTATCATGTTTATTAGGATTAAGTGATGAACTATGTTGTGTTAACATATGAGGTATACTCCTTGCGACGAATTGACATAATTGTGTTATAGTATAACTTGATGTATGTCTTCTTATGATGATACAATGTTATTGAGATGATGATAAGTAACTTCCTTATGATGAATGAGATAATGATGTATGTGATGATATGCATGATTAATAAAGATGTTGTACGCTATATGCAATTAATTGTGCGTATTTGATATGTATGAGTCGACGATGATGCCATGCGATGACTTAACAATATATATGAAATTGAATATAACGTATTATGATGATTGATTGAATTAAGGAATATAATGAATGTGTTGATGTTGTTGGCAATATGATGAATTGTTGATGTTTGTTGTTGTTGTAAAATATAATGAATTGTTGTTGTTGTAACATGATGAATTATTATAGTTGTTGTATTATGTTGATAAGAATGAAGTTGAATAAATGTTGTATGTCGATATGATGTGATGATGTGATTGAGATGTGGTAAATTACTATGATATGGTTATTGCCATAGAACCTTGGCATTGAGTTGGTGTTGTTTAGTTGATGTGGTTATGTTGTTTAAGTTGATTATGTCGTTCAAGGTGATTATGTCGTTTAAGTTGATTAAGTGGTTTAAGTTGTGTTTGTGGATGTGCATCATTTGAGTCGCATCCATTGCATTGTTTAAGACGGCCCTTGTGGCAAATGTTTGAGACGGCCCTTGTGGCAAATGTTTGAGACGACCCAATGGCAAACTGTTTGAGACGGGAGTTTTACTCCAATGGTACCACATGCATATGCATAAGTTTGAGTCACATTCGAGTCGTTTTTGAATTGCATTTGAATTGTGTTTGGATTGTTGAGATGACGAGGTGTTTGTTGTGACGTGATAATGATATGTTTGTTGTGATGTATTTGATATCATACTTGTATATTTGAATATGTGATTAATGACATCGTTTCCGTTTTGAAAGTTGTATTATATTGATAAGTTGTTTTATGGCGAAACTTGTTGTGAGATGTTTTGTGATGCGAAGTGGTGAAATTATGTATGATCTATATCTCCTATATTATTTATCATGCATTCCTTTATATTGTAAGATATCTCACCCCTTTGCTGATATTTCCCCTACCATGGGAAATGGGCAGGTACTCAAGATTAGTCGTGGATGTCCGAGGTTATCTAGGTGAAGTCTTTATGTTGCTTTATGGCAAGTCGAGTTGGTGTCCATTGCTCTGATACGTAGCACTCGGGGGATTAGTCTTCATTATTTGATTATTGTATTCTATGATGACATTTGTGTTAAATTGAATTGAAAGGTGTTTATAAGTTTAAGTTGTAAGTGGTGAAAGAAGTGTTGTTCTGAATGCTATGTATCTTTATTAAATGAAATATAAGTATGTTTGTCTGGTTAAGTCGAATTGTGACATCCCATCGTTTGATGAATAATTTTAAATGCACTCTTATTTTCGCTTATAATTGCGGGGTAGATTTGGGGTGTTACAATAGTGGTATCAGAGCAGGTCGGTCTGTCCGGCCAATGTTGTCTAATGATGTTTATTCCCGTGTACACGACGAGTGTGTGAAACACTATCGGTACTTGTTGTTCTTCTGATCGTTTGTCTGCAGGAGTTGGTTTGAAGCTAAGTGGGGGAGAAGCTATGCTTCTCGGTTATGTTTCAGTTGTAGGATGTAGTATGCTGCTGAGGGCGACAGTGCAAGTGTTGTTGGAGTTTGTTGTTTCCTGAATCGAAGATGATTTAGATTTAAGATTTTGTTGCTAATTAAGTGGAGCATCTTGAGGAAGAGGATGAGCAGGAATTTTTAATGTTCACTTCTCGAAGGATGAGGAGCTATGTAGAGGTTGTTCGTATGCGAGTATGGTGCAAGCTCCTGATGTGTATGAAGGTAACTGTAAGTAATTAGAATAAATTCTAGAAGATGGAATTTAGAAAGTGCGATGTTCCAGTGCTGCTGATGGACTGTGAAGTTGTTGGTTAAGCAACCTTGCGTAAGATGTCGATGTTGGATCAGTGATTAAAAGAAGTATTGCTGTAAGATTGATGCAAGTGATTGAGGCAGTAGTAGAAGCCGTTGAAGTTGTTGAAACTTTCTGAAGCGCGAGTAAGAATTGGTAATGCAAAGAGATGTGTATGATTTCAATAATAAGAAATGTTAATAATGGCGTACAGGAATTTTGTTCTGATGTATCATAAGAGGTGTTTTAGAAGGTAGCTGCAAGACGTCGGTGTTAGCATTTTCGGATGATTTTGGAAGATTAGTGAATTATGGAATTATAGTGCTTCGGGTGACATGAGTACAAGTTGGAAAAGAACATTATTAATGTTGGTAGTGATGGTTTATACTCCATTATAGTTGTCGGCTATCTATTGACAAATTGAGGACTTGATCACCCTTAATCTCTTGTTGATAGTAGACGGAATCGTGATTGGATGGCATAGACGTATCTTTCTAGCTTGATAGTGCGTAAAGGGATGAAAGTTATGTCGTGAAGATAGTTGCTCTCTGGTTGGTGTGAATCAACAGAAAAGTATCCATGAATAGTTGAGAAGTAATGAACAAGTCGGAGAAGCTGGTTTATAGGTGAGATAACGTCGCTAAGTGAGGGATTGAGAATGTCGAGTGAACAACAATTTTGTGATGGATGTTTAAGGAAGTCTGAACTAGATTAAGACTTGTGAACCATATGATTGATGGAAAAGATTTAATATGGACGGTGACTTAAGATGGATTATCAGAGTTGCGCAGCGGATGTGTAAGGTGGCGCAGTTGCTATGCGTGTGTATTTGTTAGAGGTGAAGAACTAGGTATCAGAAGCCTAGGAGAATGGTATGTTTGTATCTGCATGTTTGATTTGGTGGACTGTTAAGATGAGAACGAGGTATCAGAAATATGGTATTTTTGCCGAGTTTATAAGGACAATACTAGAGTTGTTAGTTATGGTGAAGTTGGGTGTATTCGTCGAGTAATCTTATTAAGTTGACGCTATAGTAATTCGGTTTCTGTTATCGTGATATTGTTGTTGGACTCTGTAAGTAAGAAGTGATATTTTGTACTATGACCGAGTTGAGTGTGCTGGCTACGTTAATGTCACTATAAGAGTGATATGACGAGGCGAATATAGAGTTGCTGGTGTTTGTTGAAGATTGGCATGTATAATTATGGGAATAAAAGTATGTATGTGTTCTGGTGTTGAGAATGATGTTAATATGATAATGGTGTGGAGTTGAATACGCAAGTATATGAGGATTATGATTGTTACTACCTTAAGGATCGACAGTCAAGGTATTGTTGAACAGTGATGACTCTGTTGCTAAGTTATTGAAGTGAGATTGTATCTCCAGGTATAAGCGTGTTAAAGTTGTTGTTACCATAAGTATTGGTGAGTCGAGAGATTCCTAAGGTGTTTGGTAAGTTGCTAACGAGTATGTTGTTGAGATGTTGAATAACTGACGCTGGATTTAAGTCAGATTAAGTTGTTTTGGTAGTCGAAGTATTGTCAAGCGCAATTGAGAATTGGAGAGTTGGAAGCGAAGTTGAGGAAGGTTATGTCGGATGGATTTTCGAAGACGAAAATATTCTAAGTGGGGGAGAGTTGTAACGCCCCGAATTTAATTAATTATTTAATTAAATTATTAAGGATTTATTCGTTGGAATTAGTTGAAGTTGGGATTTATCGGTATTACTCTAAAGGCGTAATTGGATTAATATGTTGATTTGAGCAGTTAAGTTTATGGTCGGATTAGTCAAAGAAATACAATTGCGAGTTGGTATTAATTAAGTTAAGGAGCCATTATAGTTGGGGAATATTATTGGGAATAATATTCGTTATGTTATGTGATTATTCAATTATGTGTGTTATTTAGCTTAATTATGTAATTAGAGTAATATTATGAATTGGGCCAAAGTGGAAGAAATATAGAATATGAGATTGGATTGTGGGTTAAGCCCATTAGTGAGAAAATATAGTAAGAGTTAGGGTTTTAGAGATTAAACCTCATAACTCATTTTGTGGAAAAGAAGAGAAAGAAGAGAAAGAATAGAAAGAAGAGAGGAAGAGAAGAAAGTTATGGCATGAAGAGAGGGATGACTCCATTGAAGAGGAGGCTTTTGCTAAGGTAAGGGTGGGGTTCTTACTCTCTAAGGGTTGGCATGATGATGTATATGGTGGGTTAGATTGTATGTTATTCTCCATGGAAGTTGTGTGTAGAGATGTTAGGGTTTATGAACAAACGTGTAAATTCATGATTTGAAATGTGTTTTAATTGATGTTTGATGATTGTTATGATGTTAGAAGATCCATAATATGTGTTGTATTTGTGTTTATAACATGTATTCCATTGTTGTTCATGATGGTTGGTGTTTTCAGCTTGATTGGGTTGAGTTTGGGGGTTTTTGGATGGGTTTCGTATGCTGTTTTCTGTGTTTGGGGTTTTCTGAAAATCGCCAGTTCGCGCCGCGAACTGTTTGGCAGAAAATTAGGAATTTTTGAATTCGCTCAGTTCGCGCCGCGAACTTTGTTGGCGCCGCGAACTTTGTTGGCGCCGCGAACCCTGTTTTGCAGAACTTTTTCCAAACTTTGAAATGATGTAACTTTTGATCCGTAACTCCGTTTTAGGCACCGTTCGAAGCGTTGGAAAGCTAACGCAATGAACTAAACCATGATGCAATAAAATGATCCATATGATATATTTTCCTATCATGTTTATTAGGATTAAATGATGAACTATGTTGTGTTAACATATGAGGTATACTCCTTGCGATGAATTGACATAATTGTGTTATAGTATAACTTGATGTATGTCTTCTTATGATGATACAATGTTATTGAGATGATGATAAGTAACTTCCTTATGATGAATGAGATAATGATGTATGTGATGATATGCATGATTAATAAAGATGTTGTACGCTATATGCAATTAATTGTGCATATTTGATATGTATGAGTCGACGATGATGCCATGCGATGACTTAACAATATATATGAAATTGAATATAACGTATTATGATGATTGATTGAATTAAGGAATATAATGAATGTGTTGATGTTGTTGGCAATATGATGAATTGTTGATGTTTGTTGTTGTTGTGAAATATAATGAATTGTTGTTATTGTAACATGATGAATTATTGTAGTTGTTGTATTATGTTGATAAGAATGAAGTTGAATAAATGTTGTATGTCGATATGATGTGATGATGTGATTGAGATGTGGTAAATTACTATGATATGGTTATTGCCATAGAACCTTGGCATTGAGTTGATGTTGTTTAGTTGATGTGGTTATGTTGTTTAAGTTGATTATGTCGTTCAAGGTGATTATGTCGTTTAAGTTGATTAAGTGGTTTAAGTTGTGTTTGTGGATGTGCATCATTTGAGTTGCATCCATTGCATTGTTTAAGACGGCCCTTGTGGCAAATGTTTGAGACAGCCCTTGTGGCAAATGTTTGAGACGTCCCAATGGCAAACTGTTTGAGACGGGAGTTTTACTCCAATGGTACCACATGCATATGCATAAGTTTGACTCACATTCGAGTGGTTTTTGAATTGCATTTGAATTGTGTTTGGATTGTTGAGATGACGAGGTGTTTGTTGTGACGTGATAATGATATGTTTGTTGTGATGTATTTGATATCATACTTGTATATTTGAATATGTGATTAATGACATCGTTTCCGTTTTGAAAGTTGTATTATATTGATAAGTTGTTTTATGGTGAAACTTGTTGTGAGATGTTTTGTGATGCGAAGTGGTGAAATTATGTATGATCTATATCTCCTATATTATTTATCATGCATTCCTTTATATTGTAAGATATCTCACCCCTTTGCTGATATTTCCCCTACCATGGGAAATGGGCAGGTACTCAAGATTAGTCGTGGATGTCCGAGGTTATCTAGGTGAAGTCTTTATGTTGCTTTATGGCAAGTCGAGTTGGTGTCCATTGCTCTGATACGTAGCACTCGGGGGATTAGTCTTCATTATTTGATTATTGTATTCTATGATGACATTTGTGTTAAATTGAATTGAAAGGTGTTTATAAGTTTAAGTTGTAAGTGGTGAAAGAAGTGTTGTTCTGAATGCTATGTATCTTTATTAAATGAAATATAAGTATGTTTGTCTGGTTAAGTCGAATTGTGACATCCCATCGTTTGATGAATAATTTTAAATGCACTCTGATTTTCGCTTATAATTGCGGGGTAGATTTGGGGTGTTACATACACTACCACAAAGCTCCCACACACACTTTCTACATATCTACAATCACACTACATCAATTTCTCCCTTCAATCAGTCACATGTGTCTCAACACGTCCCCCCTGACCATCCACATTAATTCCCGCCTCCCCACAAATCAAAACCTCTCACCCAAAAAACTTGTGTAGACACTAACCTATAAATCTATTTTCATGTGAAACAATATATATCCTGTTAAACCACACATCATACAAATTCTTTGGACCGTCTAAACAAATTTCCACCTCCTCGTAAACCATACATCATACAATACCATTTTTTTAGTGGTAATATGATAACTCACTATTTGTGAGATGTTCAAGCCTTATTTCAAGTTCATTTTGTTGTTTTAGTTTATTTTGTATAAAGCATAATAGTTGTTCCCTTTTGTGAGTTTTATGTGTTTTTCACTTGTGTAAGACTGCTTTATGATAAGTTTTGCCACGACAGAACTTAAGTATCACTTCAACCTTAATTTCTAGCAAGTCTTAAAGCCAAAAGAGGTTATAAGGATTGAAGGTTCATGGCATTAGGGAAAATGTAGCAACAATTTGGAAGATGGAGTGCAAGTGAGCTAGAAAATCGAATGAATAAAATCAAACACTACAAGACAAAATTCTGTAAAAGTTGTTGTACACAAAATTACGTGCGTTGCTTGTCTGTCAGCGCAGTTGACCTGCCACAAGACGCGTTGTCCCCAGTATGCTGGAATTGTACTACATGAACCTAATTTGAAGGAAAGGAGGAGGAATATGTTGAATTCCTTGAACCAAAGCAATAAAAGTCACAAGACCATGATTCAATAACAAGATAAAACCATAAAAGTGAGATGATATAAAAGCAACCTCTTAGACAAAATGAAAAAAAAAGGTTCCGAAATTGAAAGACTTAAAAAATTACTCCGAAAAAACATCTTATTGCAGAAGAAGAAGTCTGAAACATTAGAGAGAAGTTTCTTCCATTTTCCCTCCATTGAAGAAATGTTGAGCATCCTAGCGTGACAAAACTCACCTTCTATTGATTAAAAGATTACAAGGAGTAGAATGTCGTACTTAGGTTTATATTTTCTTTTTATTTGTGTTTAGAAATGTTGAATGTAAGAGCTTGTATTGTTTTATTTCTTCTGCTCATCATGAGCTAAACTTCTTTATGTTGAGCAAATGTGAAGTTTAATGAAAAGTAGTATTTTGTGTTAACTTGATGTGGTTTGAATTGATGCATTTTACTATGTGAAATAACGTTATACATATGTTTCTTTGCTTGATCACCTTAGAAATAAGTAAAAGTTGGTTAAGGGGTTGAGAAATCTATTAACTAGCTGACTTCATAAGTAAATATGGTTGAAAAATAGTAGGAGAAACATATTCACTATATAAGTCATTTTAGAGATAAGGGAATACAGCCATAGGGAAAATCAGAAGTTAAAAATAGACATGTTTTAATGTTATTATAAGACCTCAAGAGTTGTTCCATTGACATAATGCATATGCTTTGATGTTGTAGACATGCACCACTAGATCATTTTCTACCTCATATGTCACAACAAATCTCAGCAGATACACGCAAAATATGAACTTGATTAGATGAGTAATTGCCCAACGTGACTTTTACTATTGATTTAACTTCTTCATCATTACAAATCACTTATTGTATTTCAACTTGAATTTGTGACACTATTATTGCTACCTTTTTCCTCATGGTCATTCACAAGATTTTATTTTGAGAATCAATTTAAATTATTACAATATTTGTGGAATCGACACTCTTACTTTTACATCACTTGCTAATATTTGACTATATATATATATATATATATATATATATATATATATATATATATATATATATATATATATATATATATATATATATATATATATATATATATATATATATATATATATATATTCCCAACATAATACTCAAAGGAAATTATCTCACTCATGTGAAATTTCTTTAAAAAAAATCCAATGCCCGTATATATCTTGATGACAAATTAAAGTGCTCATTATTTTGAAATAAACTTTCTTAACCTTTACACATATTAAGCCAATATTAATGAATTAGATATAAAATTAATGTCAATTATAATAATCATTCATTTAATATGATCATTTATCAATTAATATTTTTAATTGATAAATTATTAATATAATTAAATAAAAATATATGCTCATATAGTAATATCAGAATATATAATTAAATTAAATGTGTGATAAAATATTCTAAGTTATATGATTTCATATTTCTATACCTTAGCATTTTATCTTAATGAAATTTTATACTATAAAATGGGGCACTAATGTAATTTGCTTAGCCCAAATATGCAAAAGACCAATCCCATTTTCTCGTAGAATGTCGATGTAGGTTGTCTATCATAGTTCAACTTGTGGATATTCAAGATAAAGAATATGTTATGTTTGTGAATGATATATTCTATGGTCTATAGTAATGCTTGTAACCTGGGTGGCATTTGTTCATTAATCCCTCATATAAGTCACTTTACGACATTGTAACAAACATTAAATACGTACTAAACTAAATTTGCATTCCAAATTTCCAATGACTTTGTTCATTAGAATAGTATTTCTGTTACAATAATTGTCTTTATTATGTACTCCCCTTTGTCTTAACAATATAAGATTTTTTTCTTTAAATTATAAGTATAAATAGTTTTTTTTATCCTTTTTAATGTGAAGTTAAATGTAAAATGCATTTATTTTAACCTCTCATTTTTTTCAAATATAATAATTAATTAAATTGTTTTAAAAATTTTCATAAAATTTATTTTAGAAAAAAAAATAGTATCATCCGGAGGAAGTAGCTACTTTATCCTTTTACTAATAATTCTTTTTCATATGGGCCTCAAACATGGGCCAACCCTACATTACTTTCAAGGGTTTAAAATTAAACAATTTCTTTATCCACCCCCTACCTTCTTAGGAATCTGCGGCAAAATTACTTAAAAGCTTCTATATTTCGGAAGTGCTTCTCCGAAAATATTTTTTTTTGAAAAATGGGATATTTCGGAAGTGTATCCGAAGACACTTTTTTTTTAGAAAAAATCTAACTACGGAGATGCACTTCCGAAGACATTTTTTTTGGAAAAGGGGTGTCTTCGGATATGCATATCCGAAATATTCCAATTTTTTATCTTTGAATTTTTCGGATATGCATATCCGAAAAAAATCAATAATTATTAAAAAATTAAAATCAAAGTGAATCAATACAATTAATAGTTTAATCAATTGTATTAATTAAAATATATTATTAAATATATTTCATTATAATCAAGATATAATAATAAATATTTAAATCAACATCTTATTTTTATATATAAAATTAATAATAATAATAATAATAATAATAAAGATATTTATTTACTATTTATTTATTATTTTTTATGACACATAAAAAAATTATTTCATAAACTAATTTTCAAAAACAATTTTATAGTTAAACAAATTCATTTTATAAACAAAATTTCCAAAACCATTTTAAAGTTAAAAATTATTTTACTAACTTATATAAATGAAAAATATTCTTATTATATTTCATAAATAAAATTTGAATTATATAAAATTAAATATATAATTTATTCACTAAATAAAATTAAGACAAAATCAGGTTCAAAATCAAGAGTTGTCAATGAATGCAGTAAAGAAATTTATGAACACTACTTGGAATTTTGTGTCCCTGCCGGATCTTTACTACAATGAAGAAGGATATTTCATTATCAGGTTTAAAACCTCTGACCATATTTTGGAGATTTTCGGATATGCATATCCAATTAACCAAAATCCCAATTTTTTGGGTGTTTTCAGAGATGCATCTCCGAATTAATCAAAATCCTAATTTTTTCGGAAATGCATCTCCAAAGAGTATTTTGGGATTTCCAGCAGGAATTTTCACCCTATGGAGTGAATAAAGAAATTGTCTAAAATAAAATCTTGATATTATTTCTTACTCTTAAGAATATTTCTTAATTTAGCTTATTAAACATTATCAAGCACAATAACAACCCCTATAAAAAGTAAATTTATTAACGAAATCTAGAGAAAAAAAATTAATTTAGTAATTTTTTCTACTTTAACAGTAAAATATGTGACAAACTTCATTCTTTTTGTTTTTGACTTTTGTAAATTATTTTCTTTTTTTACTACTCAGATAAATTATTAATATTTTTAAATATATCATTGAAGGAAGAGACTCCAATACCTTTTACAAAGACAATAACTGGAATACACTATCGGTGTAAAATCACTGTACACTATCATTCAATTAGCATGAATCATTTTGACACATAAGTGTGGATTTAAAAATTAAAAAAAATTATAATTAAACCATTTTAATAACTACTTTTTCTATGTTTCTCTCTTCTTATGTGTCAAAATGATTCATTCTAATTGAATGACAATGTAAAATTACTTTACACTGAGAGTGTTTTTCAATTAATCTCTTCTTTTAAACAAGTAGTGGAGTTTTATATATATATATATATATATATATATATATATATATATATATATATATATATATATATATATATATATATATATATATATATATATATATATATATATATATATATATATATATGGGACGACTCAAGTGAGAACACTTGGTTACTATGAGAAATGAGAACAATAAATCACGACCATTAAATTTGATTTTAATGGACTGGATTGGTTTCTCTTTCTAAGATCCAGTCCATTAAATATTAAAGATCTTAGAAAGCGAAATCAATCCAGTCCATTAAAATCAAATTTAATGGTCGTGATTCATTGTTCTCATTTCTCATAGTAACCAAGTGTTCTCACTTGAGTCGTCCCCTATATATATATATATATATATATATATATATATATATATATATATATATATATATATATATATATATATATATATATATATATATATATATATATATATATATATATATATATATATATATATATATATATATATATATATATATATATATATATATATATATATATATATATATATATATATATATATATATATATATATGAGGAGGGTTATATTAACTCCAAGAGTAAGTTATAATAACTTACTCCAAATCTTCACCATTAATTCTTTTCAATCTAATGGTTAAAAATAATAAGGAATAGTTTTCTCTTTCCACATTTAATGACTTATTATTTTTAACCATTAGATTGAAAAGAATTAATGGTGAAGATGTGGAGTAAGTTATTATAACTTACTCTTGGAGTCAATATAACCCTTCTCTCTCTCTCTCTCTCTCTCTCTCTCTCTCTTTATATATATATATATATATATATATATATATATATATATATATATATATATATATATATACATACATATCATTGGGAGGGAATAACTCATTTTGTATACTTAATACATTCTTGGAGAACATTAATCATTGTTGATTCACAAGTAAAAAGTCTCTACAACTCTGGAGGATTTTGACAATGAGATCTCTCAAACACCTTTAATTAAAGTCTTCATCCAAGAAGTCATCAAAAGGCATAAGTGGACACGTAAGAAGAATAACTTCCTAGCTCATCACATTACTCAAGACATTGTGTACCTATCTCTTTTGTTGTTCATCGATAATGATGAGGATAATGAGTAGTTGTCTCACTTGTGCGTATTACTTTTTGCATTAAGTGTTTAAATTCCCACACTTCTCGCCTGTTGTACTTTGAGTTCCTTTTAAATTAATGAATTTATTTTCTTTTCTAGTAAATCCTTCTACGATTAATATGAACTATATGCTTTCCTATTTATCGTGTCTTTTTACCGCATTTTTTATTATGAAAAAGAGAGAGAAGTAAACTCTCAAAGGTAATAGAGTTTACGTTTACTCTCTCTTCATGAGTGTTGGGGGGGGGGGGTAACCACTCCAAACTATATTCAACTAATTTTTCTCTTACCACATATCTAAAGAGATGTGTTGTCATCATCAAAAGGGGGAGAATGTAGATCTATGTGCTTGTAGGTATAGATATTTCGTCGCTGCTACTTAACCCTAATAGTCCTAGTTCTCATGGTGTTTTGATGATGACAACATTGTTGAATTTTGAAATCTATGGTGATAACTTTGCATCTCTCAAGTGATGGTGATTTACTTGAAGATATCTCAAGTCTCAACAAGAGGATTTAAGGTTCCAATGAAGTGCTAATATGATCGTTGTATTAGGAAAGAAACTTTAGAGTTGTTAAAGAGAGGAAGTGTGATGGTGTTTGTTTGAGTTACTAGAGTATTGTAAAAGCACAAGAGTACCTCCTAAGTCACTAAGGCGACTCACATACTCACTTAAAATGCTTTTAAGCCTCTTTTGTTTTATAAAATCACAAAAAATTATATATTGTGTTAATTGATTAAAGAAGTGTCTGATCAATTAGAAGTCTGGTTTACAAAATCTTCCATTTTTGGTGAAATAATTTATCAGCATAATTAATTATGAGGCTTAATGCCCATGGATTGTTTCCTAATTTGATACACATTTTGTCTTAAAAATAGAGGGTTCGTGTATCATTTTAAATCATCTAAAAAATGAGTTTTGATCCTCCTTCCTCTTTCTCCACTTTTTTTCTATAATTCTCTAATTTCTCACTTTAGTTATGCCTTAATACTTTAAGAGTATGCTTTGTGAGGATCTTTTGTTTCTGGGGTGGGGTATATTTGTAAAATACTTCAAGTGTGTATTATCTCTTATGTAATATTTCCTTGTAAGAAGGTGTTTTTTTGGTTTCAAGCTAAACCATAAAAAGCTCATGTTTTGTTGTGAGTTAAACCAATGAAGAGCTCATGTTTGGTTTGGGGATCTCCGTGGGAAGTCTATGTCTGGTTCGCGAGTTGCACCCGGTATAAAAGTTCTCTTTTGGTTCTCCAGGCCAGCTATCATAATCTCTATAAGGTTCTTGAGCTCAGCGTTTTGTAAAATTTTTGTTGGTTATGAGATTAGCCCAATGTAAAATCTCATCTTAGGTCTGGTGGTTATCCCATTTAAAACACCAGGTTCGTTAGGAGAATAGCCAATGTAAAACTCCTTCTTGGTTTAGAGATCAACCTGTATAAAATATCTTTTTGGTTTGGAGGATGTCTAGTGGAAAGTTCCAGTTTGTTTTTACGAAGGTTCACTAACAAACCTATTAAAGGTCCACGCAAGATCATAGTGGAAACTCTCAAGAAAAAATCTTGAGGAGAGGAGTAGATCACTTCATTAGATCGAACCACTAGAATATGCTGGTGTCTTTCTCCCTTTCTTTATCTCTTTACATTTTGGTTATTTTCTTTATGCTGCATTTTCTTCTGTTATTCCCGTTGCTTATTCATTGTTTGTTTTACAAAATGTTTTCAAACTATGCACTATCAAAAAATACACATTTCACAACAATTGAAATAGACATTTAATCATGATTGAAGGTCCGTGGTAACGTAAGGTGTGGTAGTAAGTGACATACTTACCACCACGGGCTATCAGACGTGGTAATAAACTGAAAAGCGTGGTACATATCACCATTGTTGTTTATTCCAAGTGTAGTGAAAATTTTAAAGGCCATTGGTTCGATATCCAACAACACCATTTTTGGGATTTATTAAATCAAATAGCGTAATCCATATTACTACGATTGGCAGTACCAACCGTGGTGAAATATTTAGTTCTTCTAAAATTGATATTTTTTATTTTATATAATTTTCAAATTTTTAACCTGTATTTTTGTGAATCAGAAACAATAACATAATACCAATGTTTTAAAAATCAGACCGGTCATCAAACCGGTGAGGGTATTGGGTCACTGGTTCATCGGTCGAACCACTAGGTCACTGGTCATACCGCATGACCAAACCGGATTAAACCTGTAATTATAATAAAACTATATAGGTATAAAACCGGCCGAGCCGGATCATTCAATCTCTAAAAAAATTATAACTAGCACTTAAAAGTTGATCCATTAACAGCATAATCTATAAATAAGGCTCTTAAAAATCACAAATTCAGAAGTTGTACATTAGGTGCTGAAAATACTAATAATCCATATAGTTTAAGGCTCTTAAAAAGCACAAATATAGTTTGCTCAGCACTTAAAAATTACAAATTTAGTGCAAATTTAAACATAAGTATTACACATAACAAAGTAGTACAAATTACAAAGTCTAATTGCAACATAAACTAATTGAGTACATTTAGAACCAAAACACTCAAATATCTATTAAATTTAGTTCCAAGGAGGTAAAATTATCTCAATGTTGGGATCTCCTTCAATATCAAAGCCATCTCCGACAAAATCAATCGCATTTGCAACATCTTCCCCATCAATGATATCATTACTTTGGTTGTTTTCTCCGGAGTTAAGTGGTGCATCTCCCTCAAAATCAACCTCATCCAAATTTAATTCATCTATAAAAACATCAATTTAAAGAGTTTAGAAATTGACATATTTTAAGAAATTAAAATAACATAATTGTAATCACAAAAATCAATACCATACCAATATCATTTGAAATAGGTTGGATTGTCATACTAGCAAGATCTTTGCGTAGCGCTTCCACCTCCTCAATGGTCAAGAATGGTGGGGAATCCTCCAACACCCAATAAGAATGATCACCAAGTGTTTCAAAATTAATAGGATCATAATTTTGTTTCTTCTTGGTTCTACAAATCATTAACGGCAATGTCAAAACATAGAACCAAACAAAATCATATCTTATATATAAATCCAAGGTTGTCATGATGGCAACCCTAACCACATGTCACATTGATAGTAAATCTAATAAATAAGGGTATAATTGAAAAATTAACTCTAATAATCCACTATCTTGGTTGAAGAGTTTTTTTGCTAAAACGACACTTAAAAAGGAACGGAGGAAGTAATTTAACTCTATATTAAAAATTAATAAATATAATAATCATATAATATAATATTCAGCCACAAATATTAATAATAATTATATAAATATGTTTTTTTCTTATAAGCAATTTGTATCCAGCGGGTTTCGAACCTGAGACCGTGAGAGGAGCACAATCTCAAGACCCAAGCGTTTCACCGCTAGACCACACACACGCACACATTATATAAATATGTAATATATAATATTTAACTAATAATAATATAATATCTAAATATATAAAATAAGTTTATACACATAATTTATAATGGATAAGAAATAAAAAATATAAATACAATATATATATATATATATATATATATATATATATATATATATATATATATATATATTTCAAATTTAAATATAAAACTTCTACGTCGCAGGTAATTTTATATACTTTGGTGTTTGAGATTCATCCAACTTATTAATCGTTCCAAGTGTAATATAGTACATTTATGTTACAAATAACTTCATACATTTCAATCATTCAATATTTCAAAACAAGTGATTTTACTTATAGAAAACCATGTCAATTTTTTACTATGACAACTAATTGTCAAAATATTATAAAATTAAATAAAAAATCAGGTATGTTTAAACTATTTAAAATTTGTATGAAGAGATATTGGTTCTATTTTTGTCTCCAATGAGAAAAATGAGGAAAAATATATATTTGACCTATCTATTTTTGTTAGTAAAGTTATTTTAAAACATATGGTATAATTTTATTTTATTTAAATTTTAACTCTGATCTATATTCTTTTATAAAAATCAATTGAAATATATACCTGTTGATTTGTACCAATACTGAACATATGTTTAAAAAAAATCATTAGTACTGTTATTCATGATACGTAGTGCCTAAAAATGTAATGGTACAATTATTATAAAAGCCATGACTTATTATTTTACAAAAACAACCATGACTTATTATTTTACAAAAACATTATCTCCAAATATATTTTTTTATATGAGCTATATTTTAAATTCATGAACATACATCAATATTTTCTTCAATTACTTATATAACTTAAAATATTTACGTCCAACTAATCATGTTAATATATATATATATATATATATATATATATATATATATATATATATATATATATATATATTAAATATATAATCTCTCTATTATATTTTAATATCATTATTTAAAAACAATTTGTAACAATTATAAAATTTATCATGTTTTATTATACAATTTACTATTTTTTTCTATTTCTTAACTATTTTATCACTCAATACAAATATTAGTTAATAACCGTTTTTAATTACTAAAATTAAGAGTTACAATTTAATAACTATTTTTAATTATTAAAATTAAGAGTTATAATTTTTAATACGAGTTATTATTGTCCTATTAATGATTATGATCACATATATAAATACATAATCGGTGCATGGATTTTACATAGTTCTAATATACAATTTTGTTATAGGTCTTCTTCTCCTTTACCTTACTCCTAACCCCTCTTATATGATACACATATATTTTTTTATTTTATATTAGCTCTTATATGGTATATACTTTTTGATTTTGTATTGTAATTCTTATTTCATTTTCTTATTTATCATGGAAGTTTGAAATAAAAATTTGATTTATGATATCGGCTAAAGATTCAAATTACTTACTATATTGTATTTTAAATAATTTGTTTTCATAGTGTAACTTCTTAAAATTTGTAAAATTCTCCGAAAAATATATAGTGTTAATCTTTTTCATTTTGTAATTCAACACATATGTATTGAGTCATCTATGCAATACATTATAATGTTATTATTATTTTATTTAATTTATATATATATTTTGGATATCCTTTAATATTTTTAATTTGAAAATTCTAATTTTTTTAAAGCATAATCTAAATTGTCAAAAAATAATTTTATATACAAATAAAATTAAATATTAACTATATAATTTAAAAAATTGTAGTTTTATCTCTAATATACCTGTGCGAAGCACGGGTCCGCAATCTAGTATTCTTAACTAAAGAACCAATATTCTTATGTCATCAAGAGAAGAACAAAATAGTCTTGTTTATAAACCAAACAAACCAAACAATAGCATATTTCTTAACTATAAAAAGGTATCATATATTCTTAACCATAGAACCAATATTCTTATGTCATCAAGAGAAGAACAAAATAGTCTTGTTTATAAACCAAACAAACGAAACAATAGCATATTTCTTAACTATAAAATGGTATCATATATTCTTAACCATAGAACCAATATTCTTATGTCATCAAGACAAGAACAAAATAGTCTTGTTTATAAACCAAACAAACGAAACAATAGCATATTTCTTAACTATAAAACGGTATCATATATTCTTAACCATAGAACCAATATTCATGTCATCAAGTATCGAAACAATAGCATATAAAGCATAATAAGTGCAATACCTATTTTGTAGCCGTAAATTGTAACGAACATAAACGAGATCGTTAAGCTTTTTATGCTCCAACCAATTTCTCTTTTTTGAATGAATGTGTTCAAACACACTCTAATTTCGTTCACAACCAGATGCACTACAAGTTTGACTCAAAATCGGAATAGCCAGCTTTTGCAAATTCGGCGTTTCAGTTCCATAAGTGTCCCACCATTGATCTAGAATAATGCATGTGAAATAAATTAGAAAACATTTTAAAATGCATATTGACATTATACAAAAATGCTTAAAGTTGAAAAAACAGCAAATATATATATATATATATATATATATATATATATATATATATATATATATATATATATATATATATATATATATATATATATATATATATATATATATATATATATATATATATATATATATATATATATATATATATATATATATATTTGAAAAAAGTTGAAAGTGGCTTTATATACACTTATACATAGTCTCATATAATTAAACTTTTTCTAAAACAAATTTGATCTAATAAATATTTATTATCTATATTAAACTCTCAAAATAAATATAGTGATTTAGTAAATTTCAACAATTCAAAATTGGCCATAATTTGAGATTGAATTTATTTGCAGTAGGAGAATTGATAGCAGCATAAAAATAGGATAAAAGAACATACTAGAATCCCATCTAATTAAACAACAAACAAGACATAAAGGCATAAAGGCATAAAGTTGAAAAAGATAGTGGAAAGAGCCATTGAAGCTGAAAATCATATGTGAGACCAATATTAATGCTTGCACAACTGACAACTAGAAGGGAGATTTGATGAGTTCCTGTGTAAACTGCAAAGAAGATTATGCATTGTATTCTAGTATGTGTTTACATTTTCAAGTACTATCAATTGTCAATGTCTCTTCTAATGATTGTGTTTGCTTACAATAGCACTTCATAGCTGGCTCATTATTATAAGATATAGACAGATGTAAAAAAACATAGGAGTGATAGGATAGAACAAAAATCTGGTAAGCTGGGGAAGCTGTTCCAAACAGGAAATCAGATGGAAAATTACTACGGTTAAGAGAAACTGCTGAAATGAAAAGGAAATCAGATGGAAAACAATTGATTTTCAACAAAAATATTTGAACCCTAATTTTTACCACAGATTAAAATAAAAATTAAAGAACATACGGTGGTATTGCGGGATGCACGGCGTCACGACAGTGTTCGAACAACGGCCGACGGTGTTCAGTTCTAGAAACGGCACGGTGGTGTTGTTGAAATTGGCGACGGTTCGTTATGCACTGTTTCTCTTCGTCCGATTTTGGTTTTGTTCTTCTGCGTTTCAAATTTTCCTTTTAATTTTTTTTCTATTTTCTATAACTCAAAACGACGTCGTTTTGGTTAAAAAAAATTAAAAAAAAACTGCATAAAAACCGCTAGTTTACGGAAACCGCCGGTTTTCCGGTTTTCACCGGTCTAACCCGGTTCCCACGATTTTTCACCGGTTTGATGACGAAGGCGATCCAGCTAACGAACCAGACCGGCCACTGGTCCGGTTCCCGGTCCGACCGGCCGGTCTGGTCCGGTTTTTACAACTTTGCATAATACATATGTGAATAAAAAACAAATTGGCAACTATTAAGAACCAAAGATTGTATTACATCAAAATAAAAATGGCACCAAAATAACATACAATTTACTCACATTACATCAAATAAGAAACCAATCAACATGCAAAAATATTGTGTAATACATTCATTGTGCAATACATTCATCAAATAAGATCTACAATAGGATTATGGACATCTTTTGGTGTCTTGTCTCTAAACACCTATAATTCCAAATAATAATAATTGTTAGTATATAACATTTAGAACTTATAACATACCATAAATTATGAATAAGCAATAAAACTATGTATTTTCCCGTAAAATGATTCTATAATATCATCTTCATGACATCGACCTGCATCAGTTTTTAAATATGTAGATATAAACTTGGTATGATACTACTAGTGCTCTTAGGGACCTACCTTTTTAGGCCAATTTTGACATCTTGCAACATAACACAGCTTCCCACCTTAACTACAAATGCCCTGCTCTTAATTAAATCTCTATGAAGCAAAAAAAAAAAAAACAGCCGCCTTGCTTTGTTTTTTTTTTCATAAACCCAATTAACTAAAATAAACCAATTCATCATCTCCTGCATAAAAATCATACATAATTTAGCAATTTTCACTCATAATTCCTAGTGATGCTTATATTTAGCAATTGCATCCAATGTATCAATTTCCTTCAATCTAGCAAGTGGATTCTAAGATAATTTCTAAAATGATAGCATATTTCTTTCAAATGGTTTTTTAGAACCTCAAAAGCTTCAAATCCAAAAACCCTAACAATGAAAAGTAGAGATTCATGCCTGTTGTTATTAATTCTCTTTTGGAGGCAAAACTGGAGGCTAGATTTATTGGACCGTACAACAATGGACAAATGAGGAGAGTTTTTGTGATACAGAGAGATCTAAAAGAAGGAATCGCAACCACGTGGATGGAGAATAGGGTAAATGTCAAAGAGAGAGAAGAAAGGGCCAATTGTTAAGGAGAAGACAAAGAGACACAACCGTGTGGACTGTGGAGTGGGGGTGGGCTCCTAGGAGGATGCCGACAGCGATTTTCAAGAAATTTTGATATGCGATAGGTAGGAGTAAGAGTGAGACTGAATCTGAAAAAGTGTTTGACACAGTCTTGAAAATAATTATGTACTGTATTAGTATTTGTTTTTAATAATTAATTAAATGATTTCTGTACTACAATAGTTTTTTTATTTACTCGAGTAATCAACTTATAAAATTAAGGTGTTTTTGTAAGTCGGTTAACTACTAAACAAACTTATCAATGTTTGACATAATTTCAAAATTACCACCATTTGATGTTCTTAAGTCAGGTGGTAGGGAACCTTATTTAACATCTTATTCTAAAAAGTGTTTTTTGTACTAGTGATAACATTGATAAGTGTTATGTGTTTTTTAATATAACTCAATATCTCATATTAAATTTTTTTAATTCAATTCGAAAAGTTATATATTCGGTAAGGGGTTTGAAAAACACTCAAACCACATACAATATAATAAACTAATATTATAAACAAACATTAACAACAACATACATCAACAACAAACCTTAAACAACACACAAGATACAACAAACAAGTTTTATTAACAATAACAAAATCATCAATAACATACCATAAAGACATACAACATACAACATTTATTACTAACAACAAAGAACTTTTATCAACAAGAACAATAACATATCAACTCATAGAATGTTTCACGAACGTACTTGTCTCAGAATGTCATCCACAATGAAAGGAGGATGAAGTTGAAGTGAGAGCTTCAAACTTGTGTTAAATTAGAATGGGTGTCATTACGGGTCTTTCACACAAGTTTGCAGCTTTCACTTTAGCTTCATTCTCCTTATATTTTTTCTTCATAGCAACACAAATCATTTCGAACATTAATGGAGATTAGGATATATATATATATATATATATATATATATATATATATATATATATATACACACACAGTTGATAAAAAGAACTATGATGAAATGTTAGCATCTTACACCATGGTTAATAATATGAACCGTGATGAAGTATAAAGACAAGTCCTTTTTGCAAAGAAAAAGGAGAAAACTGTTGGTGCTTGGATTCAAATCCTTACACTCCAAGTACATTTCACTATGATTGTTAACATTAACTGTAATAAAATGTCTTTTAGTAAATAGCAACAAAAAAAAGTGCCAAAAAATGAGTTATTATTACGGTTAACTGAACGACCGTCATAATACGGTGTTACGAAATATATATTTTGTAGTAGTGAGATCTCGTACTTATCCAACTATTGGTCTGTTGATGAATTATCGTTGTTTTTCTTATGATTTTAAACAAACTCATTTTGTTATATGGGGATTATGGAATTCCGAAGTTAACGATTCTTAGACTCAATTTTTAAAATTAGTTATGTGAATCTTCATTATGATTATAATTTTGAAGGTTGAAAACTTTTGGTACCATTTCATTATTCGGAGAATAACGACACATTGATATTGACAAACATTATAGAAGACCAAGCAATTCAAGAGATAAAATTGTACAGAGAACAAGAATCACCAATAAAACATGTTGGGTCTTGGTTAAAAATTATGTTGAAAGTTGTTTCGGCATGTGGATAGTAAGTTCTCCTTTCATTAATTTGTGTACCTTATATATGCATGCAAGTTGTTTCATTTACTATAGACTAGATTTCGGTTGTCAATGTATATTTTAAGCATTAAATGATTTTGTAAATTAATTTGTATTAGATATTATTCTTGATTTGATTATACCAATACAAATATATACATCCATGTTTATTTTGCAAGTTGATAATTGTCGCTTTTATACTTGATAATGATTTTGCTACACGATTCAATTTTTAGTAACACAAACCTTGTGTAACCTATAGTGCAAACTTGTATTCATGGCATATTTTTTTCACATTATTATTGCACTTTTTATAATTATGCAGTCATTTTATTTTGAGTTTTTGTTCTTTTTATTTTTTGGTTTTGTTATTTCACTCTTCTTCTTAGGCCTAACTGCAGTCCTTTTTGAATTATAGATCCATAATTTCAACTTAGGCCAAATCAACGAACGTTATTCATGGTACATGGCATGATTGTAGGAAAGAAGGAGCTTGTTGGTACTATATTTTCTTTAGCTGGAGTATTCACTTTGTATAAGAAGCTTATAGCCCGATTATTGTCACTATATTTTCTTTGGAAATATTTGTAGAAAAATACTTTTATTAGTGTAAAGGCAGGCGAGAATCTCCAATTCCTTGAATAATTTAAGTCACTTTTTGAAGGACCTATACTTGTAGCAATTGTGATTTTGTAACATGTTTTAAACTAAATGGTACTACTCATTTAGTTAGGATTGATAGAAAATTTCATATTCGGAATCTTAATATTATGAATTTTACGATACTATAATATTTATGAGAAACAATGAAAAACGTATTTGATTCTATAATGACAATTTTCTTTGGTTCTTGATATCTTGATTCAAATTCTTCTCTCTTCTCTCCTTTCTTCTCTTATGTGTATATTTGATGATGAAGATACTATTTTATTTGGTTTTTAGGAAACACGAAGAATGGGAGAAATTGTTTTCCTGCTTTCTAAAAATGTCTATTTTATAGGCATTTTATCCTAACAGTCATAACTTATTTCCAAGTTTCATGTCTCTATAGTCATGAATAGAGAGAAGAGTGATTTAAATTTTATTTTGAATTTCAAAATAAAAACCCCATTGGCTTAATTATTCATCATCTCAAATAATCATCACATTAAAGTATCTTTTATTTAAAGCCAAAACTTTTAATTACATGAGTCATATGTGATGGATTAATAAATTAATCCAACAGTCTCTCACTTGACTCATGTGGCAACTTGTTATTTCAATCTTATACCACAATTATGCACCATTCATTGAAAGCACCAAGTCATTGTCTTTAATGAACTTAAATGATCAGATCATGACGGTCACAAATTATCCTTCAACTTGATTTCATCCATGTATCACAAATCAATCCAATTAAAATAATTGTAAGGGGTACAATAATGTGTCTAATGTTTCTTCTAAGATACCATTGTCATCATATTTAATAATAACTGTTGTGAAAAGTTAAGGTTCAATTCACATAAGGGAATTTGATGTGTGGGGACAAAGAACATTGACAACCAAAATAATTGGCCTTCAACAATAATAACCAATAATATAGTGAATTAACTTGGCAGAAGAAGATAAAAGAAGGTGAGAATCACAAAAGATTTGTTTACCCATTTCGATCAAATAATCTACGTTCGGGGGAAAAAGCAGCTCTCTAATTCATTATACTCTAAAAATTGTTACAAGATATTACAAAAGAGTTACAAGAAAATAGTGTTCAAAGTTTCCAAGAACAAACCCTATTTTCTACCCAAGTGTTTCCAAACCTCTCCAACTCTTAATATAGTGATCACACAAATCCAAGGTGTTAAGAAGTATTGTTTAGTCCTTCTAAATAACATTAAAAGGTTTTCTTAAATCTTAAACCCGTGTTTTCTCCCTTTTCTCTAAAGCTCTAAAATTGTCACACTATAATTACAAAAGAAATACATATTTATAATTGCTAAAACCCAACAAACAAAGCCCAAAACACAATCTATTTGCAAATGGATCCATGAACCGAAAAGTCCCAAAACACGCGAATCGAGAAAACTGATTGAATGATAAAAAAATATTTGAATAGCGTATAGACGGATCCAACCCGTCGTATGGACACTACCTATTGTGACTATACAGACGCTACCTTCCGCCATCAAACCACGACCGTACGGACTCTGCCTACTGCTCCCCCAGGGGCTCCGCAGCCGTACGAACTCCGGAGCATCCGCCACTGCCGCTCCACATTTGCACTCTAAATGACCATCAATTTTTTCCCTGGCTCCGCTTCCATTTGGAGGACTTCTACCACCGCCTCTACGGTTCCACCGGCACCCCCATCTCCATTTTTTGCCCCGATTTCAGAATCTCTGACTTTTTGAAATAATTTCTGGAATTTATGATTTTCTATTTTATGAAATCTTCAAATATGTTTTCTTTCTCTTTATCAACAAAGTTTTTAAAGCAAACTTCAACAATAACATAAACAACATAATATAGATAACAAAACTCAGCAGAAACATAACCTTAATTGTATTCTCAAGTGTCATACAATACGAACAGTAAATCATTCATGGATAAATTTCGACTATATTATAATGTTAGAGAACTTTTACACAATGCTCATCCTTTCTACATGGCCAACAAATGTTTTTGCTTTTTCCATCTTAACATACTCGAATTCGTCCATAAATGCAAAATGGACTAAATCACCATTATCATTAATTTCAATGTCACAGAATATCTCACAATATTGTAGTCATTGATTTGATTTACTGGATCGGATACTGGTTGTCCTTCCAGTAAATCAGGAAGTGATGGCTTATATCCATCGCATATATAACTCTTGGGCATATGCTCCCACACTTGAAACAGAGAAACTTGTCCTTGAACCCCATATAGTTAGTTGTATAAGCCTGAAGAAAGCTTTTGTCGGGTAGGCTGTTAAGGGAAACCCAACTTCCCTTGTCCGCGTCGTTTAGCTCAAAAAGGGAGAAGAACAGCCCTAGTGTGGGGGTGATGTTCATCGCTTCGCAAACAACCTCAAAAGCTTTAGCAAAACCCCAACCATTGGGGCGCAATTGAGAAGAAGCGATGTTTAGGATGGTGAGAAGGTCGGATTCAAAGTCAGAAAATGGGATCTGGATTTTGAAATCCTCAAGTACTTCAGTATATGAATAGAAATGGTCGTCATCCATGCTCTAGGTCGAAAGATACAAACTCGTTCGTCGTCTTTGAAAGGGTTCTAACACCACATCCTCTTTATTCTTGGTGGACGAGATGTCTATATTGAACCAAAGTTTAGAAAAATCACTAGCATCGGTCAGGCTATAACTATAGCTTAAAACCTCTGAATCGACATAAGACCCTATCATCTTCATCAAAACTTCTACAGAACATGATGAGATGGACTCTGAGTTGAAGGTGGAGAAAAACACAAGAAAGGGGGGTTTGAATTGTGTTCTTTCATAATTTTAAATTTCCGTTTCTTTAAAATCTTTTTCTTTCTTCATAATATCTCATTCCTTTGGATATGCTTAGATCATTTTTGCGGAAGCATGTTCTAGATAACATGGCATAACCAATGAGATATATGTTCAAATTAACTTTTTAACTCCATCAGAACTTCTGACTTTGCTCAGTACAGTTTTGAAGATATTCTCTGTGAATGTTCTAAGTTAAATGAATGATACAGAAGATAAAACACTCATTCATTTTTATCCTAGTTCACCTCCTCAATAAGGCTACCTCCAGTCCACCCTCCACAAGGTGATTTTGCGTCTCTCAATCGAGGATTTAATCCACTATAACCAAATTTGATTACAAGTGCACGATCAACCGTCGTGACTAACAACATGCACAACCAACTGCTGTGACTAACCTTGCACAAGCTATCTGCGAGTGACTAACCCCTAGATGACTGAATCGTTCAGTGATCCCATCATGATATAATGTTCATCAATCTAGTAACCCTGCATAAGCCAAGTGCTCTTGACTAACTGCAATGAACTGTTCAGTGATCTGATCCATAAATATAACATCCATTGAATCCTACACAGCCCACTACTGTGACTAACCATGCACAACCAAACTGTTGTGACAGACCCTGCACAAGCCAACTACTTGTGACTAACTGTAGATGATGAACCGTTCAGTGATCCCATCCGGATATAATGTTCATCAATCTTTTGGAGATTTTAAGTGTGCTTCTTAGTTAGGCAAATTTTCTCCTATACTAAGTACAAATGTTTAAGACACACTGACTAAAAGTCACTTCTAGTGCCTAAACAAACTATCAGAAGTTTTCTAAGATATAACACAATCCGGATGAGATCTTCCTAAGATACTTGTGTTTTACATGTAATTATAAGAATTGAAACTTATTCTTGCAGTCTTCTTTTCTTCAACTTCTGGATGAGATCTTCTTCTTCTAAAAGCAGATTAAGAGCAACAACTCTTATATTAATTGTTTCTTGTTCGCTGATCTTCATCTTCTTCTTCTTCTTAAGCATATTTAGAGCAACAACTCTATTTGTAAAGTGCTTCTGATTTGATCTTCTTTTTCTACTGCTTCCGTACTGATCATGAAGCTTGTTAGAGTTGATAACACATTGATTAACATCAATAAACATGAAACACTTTTCGAGCAATAACTTAGTGTATTCACTTTCTTTTGTCATCCAATATGAACAATATAAGGACTGATCAAGTATTAGTGAATTTCTTTAAGACTTCATTGGAGCATACTACTTAACAGCAGGATTTTCTCTTTTTCACTATTTTCTTCACATAGGCTTATGATTCGTGTATAACAACAATATTGCTTATTTCATCACATACTGAGTATGTGTTGCCTCTAGTGTAACTTCTGAAGCATGGTTTCACATTTTTCTTTTACGCTTTCATGCTCAACTGCTCTTCTACATATTTTCTCTCAAGATCTCTCTTTTGTTGCACTCTGTAGATGCACTATGGATACACACTCTGGATGCACACATTCAAGTTTGGAGTTTGATCTATATATAGCTTGATGTGTTACTGTTGGAATCTAGCCGTTGAGATTTGTTTGAAGATTGCTTTGAATGCTTTATCTCGATTGAATTAGGAATGACAAGTGTTGTTCACGGTAGAATCTTATCTCTAGCATGAAGATGACAGTTGGTAGCGTATTTCCTTGGTTAAACTTGTCTTTTCCAACGTGATGCATGTGGGTTGCTTCTTCAATCAACCTTGGGAGTTTTTCCATTAATTTGTTGCAACCGTTTTGCTAATGATGATGTTGTGGTGTCGTTTTTTTACCTCCCCGTTTCACTTGGGAGGACGGCACGCTAGACCCTTCACGCGGAATTTGGAAGGAGAATGCGCCCGTGGCGGGATGAATTTTATTTCAACTCCTCCTACGATATCACACGAACTTTTTAATTATCCTACGAGGAGGAAAGGGGAAAAAGATCTCAAATAAACCCTAGGAGTTTGCTAAGTGTGGGGATTCACCTAGACTAGAAATTCCGGAGTCCGGGAGGTCGGTTATACATAGGGAAGAGTTTAAGCACCCTACATATCCGTAGTACTCTACGGGAACCTTCTCTGTGTCTATGTGTTTGTGTTTGTTGCTGATTGATTGGGAAAGTTTCTCCTTTGTGTTAGGAGAAGGAATTGAATTGAATTAAAAAGAAGACAGACAAACTGACCATTTTTTTTGTTTTTTATTAGCGCGCTGAGATTCCTTGTGAACGTCATGCCTACATATCCTTAATGGAAGTCAGAGCTTTTTGTAGTTCGGGGAACTAATTAGGGAAATTAATATTTTTGGGGCCTTGCTTGAAGCTCAAGGTTGAAGCTTGAATTAAATCTATGTTTACAGTAAAGAGACATGAAATCATCTTTACAGAGAGGTATTTCTACTATTCCACCACAAACATCTAAAAGAGTGACAGAAAAGCTGAATTCATTTCATCAAAGAGAGGGACCTTACTTGTGTGTTTGCAAGTATGCCAGTCACGTGTCTCTTGAATGAAAGAAGCATTCTCATCCAAATTAGGGAAAGTGTACAAGTCTGGGTTTGTTTTCCTCAGAGCGTGCCTTTCAAAGTCCTAAATGGGAGAATGTTTGAAATTGAAATTGAAATTGAAATTGAAATTGAAATGTTTGTTTGTTTGAATGTGGTGAGATAGGAGAAATATCTCTCTATAGAGATAAGCTATGTTTATCTACTGTTTGAAAGATTTGATTTTTAGCTGGCTTGTATGAGGCCCAAGCTTCTTTTGATTGATTTTTATTGACTCTAGGAAATGACTTTACTAGGAATTAACTGAAGAGATTTGTGTTCTGTACAAAGCCCAGAATTGAGGCTGACTCTAGCTGGAGAGTGTTTATTTGATAGATTTTATTTGGTGTTCTGTATAAAGCCCAGAATTGTGGCTTACTCTTTATTGGGGGGTATATTATTTATTTGCTGCCTTGTACGAAGCCCAAGGTTGTGGCTGACTCTCTAGGGGAGACACTATTTTCTTCCTTGTACAAAGCCCAAGATTGTGGCAGACTCTAGATAGGGGAATTCCTATGAACAGGGTTTTGACTTTAAAAGGAGTATGTGCCTTGTACAAAGCCCAAGGTTGAGGCTTGAATCTTAAAAAAAAGGGAAAGATCCACCAGTATGGGATCTTTGACTCAGAGGGGATTTTGACTCTGTTGAGGATTATCCTAAAGGTTGACCCTACTGAGGAATTGTGCTTTTGTTAATAGGAATTGATGAATGAAAGACCCAGGTTTGAAGACTGACTCTACTGGTGACCTGTTTGAATGGTTTACCTAAAGTAGACTCTACCGGGGATTTTGTCTTTTACTGACTGAGACTGGTGAGATTATCTTTTTAAGAATTGAATTTTTGGAAGCTAACCCTTTCCAGGGAATTTTATCAAAATGAAAGAATTAATGGAGGCTAACCCTTTCCAGGGATTTATGAATGATGGCAGAAGGATTATCTAGTTGAGACTTCTTGTTTAAAGCCCAAGATTAAGGCTGACACTAACTGAAAATAAACAATTATGGATCATAGACTCTGCTAAGGAAAATTATGGAAGATAAGGGTGACAAAGACTGTCCATGTCTCTCATTCCAAAAGGTGTACTCAATACTGAGATTGAGACATTCTTAGCTTGTTTAAAAGTCTGGTTTCAAGAATGGAAGAAACTCACCAGGGTAGGCTAAGAGGTGACTAAAGACTCGTTCCTATGTTTATAAGAAACCTGATGAGTCCTTGTATACAAGCTCAAGAGGAAGCTGGGAATGCTTTTAAGAAGCTTGTGGGTCCTTGTACAAAGCCCAAGAGGAGGCTAATTGAGGGTCATCGAGGGTCCTTGTTATAGCACAAGAGAAAGCTATGTGGTTTTGAACTTATTTTGGCTCTAAGCATATGGGTAAGAGGTTTCACCGGGAATAATTCCTCTTGGGTGGATGTGGCCTAGTTTGGTTCTAAGGCTTTTTTCAAGATGTTTCACCGGGAATAATTCATCTTGAGGTTTTGAACTAAAGATCTCTAATTAGGAAAGAGCCTTCACCGGGAAGACATTCTCAATCCTAGGCCATAGTCCTATAATATATATATATATATATATATATATATATATATATATATATATATATATATATAATTTAACTGTCTTAAGGTTTACACTCAGACGCAGTCCTAAACAATATATAAACAATTTATATTTGACAGTAATTTAAAATAAAGACTGTAAATTGAAAGCTTGTAAAGCCTAACCTGGATGGAGTGGAGGCCTTTGAAGATGTATGTACAAAGCCTTACCAGCAATTTTGTTGTTTTATCGATAACAGTTGAATATTTATGATAAACAGTTAAAGGTTTTTTGAAAACAAAAGAAGTGAAGATGGACATAGGTCACATAGGTATCTGAAGAGTTTCACCGGGAATAATGCCCTTCAAATACCAGAAGAATGTTTTGAAAACAGAAAGAAGATTTTGTAAATACAGTTTTGAAAACAAACTAAGAAAATAAAAAGGTGTTGGGACTTACACTCTATTAGAGGCCCAATGAAAATGATTTACTGTTTTTGAGAAACAGTTGAGGAGATAGAAGGTTTTGTTGTCTGAAAACCTGGATTGTCTGTTTGATCGGATATTGAAAATAGTCTTGAATTTTGACAAAAGTCAACTTAATTAAAGTAAAGATGAAATCTATACCTAATTAAGACCTAAATGGCTTAGGGTTTTATCACAAAATTATTCATACAATAATTAGGTTAAAAACAAAGGAAAACATATATTTGAAGTATTAAGAAAACATTTAAAATACACCATTTTAAACCTAATAAAAATACATGAAATAAATAATATTTTTGTGATTTTTTAATTGTTTCATAAAATAAATATATTAATTGACAAGTGTGTGAAAAATGAAGCTAAAATGAATTAATTTGATAGGTGAATTAAATGGTTTAAGTTATGAAGAAATTAGAGAAGAAAAGTGGTAAAAAATTGGTTTTGGTCCTAGCAAGGCTCGAACCCACGCCCTTGATAACCACTTCACAAAACCTGACCAACTGAGCTACGCGCTCAGTTTGCAATATAACCATACTGAATTAGTTTTATTTTAAAAATGCCCAGGAGATTCAAATTTGCGCGCCACCATAGTCATCTTCTTCCTCGAGCTCGTGAGAATTTGAATTTCTAACTCTCTGGTTTCTCAACCAAATGGTATGATGTAAACATCAATTTTGCTCGTTTTTGGACGAGGAATAAGATCATGGGTTCAAAATTCATTTATTCTAAGTGTAACTAATGAATTTCAGTATGAACACGAAGAACACATAAACCCTAATTTTAAAATTAAATGATGAACAAGATGAATAAATGAATGATGATAGAGGGTTTTTAATCCTCTGATGATGTTGAACAAACTGGTATCGAGATATATCAAGAAGAGTACTTAAATATGAGTGTTAGAGTTTGAAAAAATACCTCTGAAAATGGAGGTCGATGGCTATGGTGGAGAACTTCTGGCTATGGCTGAATGATCCTAAAAGCTTCCTGGGGACTCAGTGATGCTAACTGAATGCTTATTGTAACTTGAATGCTTCAGAATTGTCCTGCTCGACTCCTTCGATTTGAGCTTCAAGTGAACATGGAGGTTGAGGATTATGAACTTACAGATGAGCTGCGACCATCTGGATAGCTTCACCACACCCTAAGGAACCTGCTTGGATGCTTGGACTTGCTTGACACCTCCTGAATTGTGCTACAGACCTCAAACTGCTCGAGCTTCAAAATGGAAGTGACTATGGTGCTCCTCCACTTACAGAAATGATCCAGGTGCTTGGATCACTTCTAATGAACCCCCTTGAGATGTTAGAATGCTTACTTTCAAAAGAAGAGCTCTGGTTTGAAGAAATCGATTCTTCTTGCCAAAGAACTTTTGAAAACCATAATCATGAGGGAGAGAAAGAGAAATCAAGAAGTAGAGTTGCTTTGGTGTGTTGAATACTGAGGAGGGCTCTCCTATTTATAGGAAAAAGGTTCAGAGCATTTGGATGTAGAGAGCTTGCTTAGTGAAGTAAGTTTGGTTTCTTAAGCATGAAGAAATTTCAAAGAATATCAAGATGTGATCATTGCATTTTCGAGCTAGCTCCCTATCCCTTGATCTCTTGTGATCTTGGGGAACATTTCTGATGCAGAGTGTGATCCAATTGGTTGGTGAGAAGATTCCTTTGGTGATTCATCCATTTGCCATAAATTCCGAAATGTAATCATTACATAATCACATGTTCTTATTTTGGGAATATTCTCCAATCCTCGTGCCATGGTGAAAATGAATGCATGGCATCTTTTCTTATGTGTTATTGGTCGTGTAGCATCCATTAGTGAAGTCATTTGCACAATTTTGCAAAGTTTCAAAATGGTACATGACCTATAATTTCACTTCATGAGGCCAACTTTGAACAAACATAACTCCTAGATCAAAATGAATTTGGAGAAGGTTGAGCACAATTTTGAAAGCCCTTAACATGTACTTCAATTCATTAGTTTGGGGTTTCTTCAGAATCATTTGGGAAATTTGTGAAAAAAGGGCCCAAAGTTGGAAGAAAACTAGGTTAAAAACACTAGAATTTTTTCTAAATTTTTATGACCTATAACTTCCAAAGCCTAAATCTCTCAAATGATTGATCTCTTGAAAAAAGTTGTTATGTAAGGAGTTGTTTTATTTGATGAGATCTACAACTTTCATGTTGGAAGTTTTTTGAGTTGTGTAGGTGAAATTTTGAGATCCATGAATTAGGTCAAAATGCACTAGTTTGACTTTTTGTTGACTTTTTGATCCTTGATGATTTTTCTTGATTTTCTTTGGCCAAATGACTTCAATAATCATATATTGATGATGTTGGTCTTTAAAATTCATGTTTTGACCAAAAACCTTAAAAGTCAAAGGTGATCTTGTATAGTTGACTTTTTCTAGATGGAATGAAATTTTGGGCTTTTGTGTTGAATCAAGCTCTCCTCCTCAAATGGATGATATGAAAGGATTATATTGAATTAATAGAGGTTCTTGAGCCATGTTTTAAGTGGTGGATCCTTGTCCTGATTAAAAGTCAACTGTGCAAGTGAATTAGGTCTTAAACCCTAATTGTCGACCAGATGAAATCTGTAGATCTTGAATTGAAGTGTAATGCCCTATGGATATTGTCATATGGTTCATTTGAAGATGATTGAATCCTTTGAGTGATGCCCTGGAGCTTTTTAGGGTTTCCCAAATGTGGTCCCTGATTGCAGTCCTTGATGGGCTCAAAACCCCAGATTGGTGAACTAAGCAAACTTGAGTCCAGATGATTGGTGTCTAATAAATCATAGGTGAATAGAATGAAGATTTTGAGTCCTATGATTGTATTAGGGACTAATCCTTTTATTGATTGATCCTTTGCCTGTGCTCTTTTGTCCTTGAACATCCTTGATTAAGTGCCAAATGACTAAGTGACTGCTTTGAGCATTTGTTTTGAATTTGATGAAAAGTCTGGAGGTGTGACATCTCAGGGGGGTCAAAATTATGGTATGACAGATGTTTGTAACCGTTTTTCTTTTAATTCTGAACTTTTGCACTTTGACATTCAAGTTTGGAGTTTGATATATATATACACATATATATATATATATATATATATATATAGCTTGATGTGTTACCGTTGGAATCTAGCCGTTGAGATTTATTTGAAGATTGCTTTGAATGCTTTGTCTCAATTGAATCAGGAATGACAAGTGTTTTTCACAGTAGAATCTTATCTATAGCATGATGATGACAGTTAGTAGCGTGTTTCCTTAGTTAAGCTTGTCTTTTCCAACGCGATGCATGTGGGTTGCTTCTTCAATCAATCTTGGGAGTTGTTCCATTAATTTGTTGCAACCGTTTTTCTAATGATGATGTTTGTAACAGTTTTTCTTTTGATTCTAAACTTTTGCACTTTGTAGGCTGAGGTTGTATTTTCTTTTCTTGTTCGCGTGTGACTTTTTTGTTATAGCTTTTTGCATTTCACTGCGTTACTCTATCAGAACTTCTGATCTTCTATTCATGTGATCTTCTTGTTGTAATGGATCTTCATGTATATTGATTTTTTTTTAAATTCTTAACTCTCGTCTGAGTGATTTTCTAATGTTGTGCTTATCTGATGCTGTCGTATAAGGCTTATTGCATAATATCTGCACACTCAATGAAATCATTAGTAATAAAATTGTTACTCACAAAATATACGTTTGTTATAATCAAAACTAGAATCTGAACATAGATTCTCAATCTTGTTCTAACAATCTCCCCCTTTTTGATGATGACAAAAACCATGTATTTTGATGGAATAATTTTATGAGGTGATAATAATTAAGCAAGTATATTTCATTCCTTTTTATATGTTCAATCAAGCAACTTATTTTTCAATAACTTATTCATCAAAATCTACTCTTTCTCCCCCTTTTTGTCATAATAAAAAAGCTTCAAGAGGGTCAGATAAGATTAGGTGTATTAAAATAGTATTCTTCCCCTGAGATGTGTAGTCTCCCCCTGAATTAGATAACCCTATGAATTAATTTCTGATTTATAACTCCCCCTGAAATAGTTTCTTGATTCTTTAGAAGATTAATAAATCCAGCTATGTATACGTGCATCTTCTTAGAAGTTCTGAAAATAAGTTCCTTTATTATCAGATCTTCCTGCATATTTTTAAACAATTACTTCCGGCACGTGAGTTGAGTTTAATGACTCCTAAGACTTATCAGATTAAATAAACATGTATTGATCATAATGTTACTCATCATCAGGTGATTTAGTCATGTTATTCAGTTCTTCTTCTGTTTCATAATTAAGAGAATTCAAAAAGTTTAAGTATATATATTAGATAGCATAAACAGTAATTAAATAGACCAGAACATTTCATTATATTTCAAGAGAATTACAACTGATAAAAAAAATTCTTCACATCTATAGCTAGACATGATGTTGCTCCTAGCAAGCGCAGTTTGTCTAAGGTTAGTTAGAATTCCAGCTTTCTCAATTAATTCAGAGATGACTCGTCCATAGGGTATATAGCAAGTCTCTTGAGAAGTTCTGGAAGACAAAACAACTTCCTTCAGATGAGTAAAGAGGATAGCTGGTAGATTTAATTTATGACCTAGATAGAGACATCGAGCAAGGTGTTTATCTCGGGAGGATAAGACATTCTTGCAGGTTCCTCGGGGCATAATATTTGTCATGACGAACTCAGCCCAGGCTCTACTTAAGGGTTTTAGATTTTTTGGATTATTGTAGAATCGTTTGAGAATGATTGGAAGCTTGGAGAGTTCAAAGAACTCCAAAGGCATGAGATTTCTATCGGAAGGACATTGAATTGCTTTAGTAATGGAATCTTTGGAAATCCCAATTCTGGAGCTGAATATGTGAGATGAAATCCTTTTTCCGTCACTACTGACTGATGCATACACCCAGAAGTTCTTGACTAGGTTTGGATAGATGGGTTTAAGAAGAACTTCTTTGTACCTATTCCAACCCTGATGGTCGAAGAGTTTATGGAAACTGTACTCATCACTTGAGTCGCTTAGCTTTGTCTCATTGATGATCACAAGCATGCTTTCGTTTCCAAGGAAGGTTTTAACAGCCATGGAACTGGAGTTTTGCTGGGTAAGATGAAGAGGAATATTTTTGATGAGTAGGAGCAGTGAGGTTTTGGGTTGAAGCCTGAAGGATTTTATAGAGACGGTCAGGGAGAGGAAAAGTTTATGGAGTGATGGTTTGGTTTTTAGGGTAATGATTTCCAAAGGAGATGAACCTAGAGTGTAGTGCTAATCATTACACAGAGACGCATGGGGGAAGTCTAAAGGATTTGATTTTTCAGTTGCTCGAGGTCATTATTCGTGAAACATCATTATCATTATCCTGTATGATTTCTAGGAAGAGAAATTAATGGCTTTTGATTGTGTGTTAGTTTAGACAAACGAATGTGGTTGGGTTTTCTAAATCTTTAGAATCTTAACAGATTTTGTGGAGATGACTTATTTTGTTCCTTTAGTTATTCGAATGATGGTTAAGGCAGAAACATTTTTCAATCAGAAGTTTTACTAAGTTTAGTCATAGAATAAAAATACAACAATGATCACAATATTTCCAGAGTCATAGACTTAGGCATTGCAGATTATTAACTACTACTTCTTCCACTAGTCTCAGATGACTTACATGCTGGGTGCCTTGATCAGAACTTCTGAGTGAATTCCTCCGTAAGAGAAATTAGTCTCCGAGTTCTTCAATCTTGTTCACCCGCTCACACATTTCCGAAGTGAGAGCACGCTTAGGCCCTACTTGTCCAACTAATATCCAGATATCATCATTTATGATTAGTTCAGACAGAACTCTTCCATATGGAATGTAGAAATGTGTCTGGTTTCGGGATATCCTAATGGTGTCCTTTAGATGGTTGAAGATGGTTTTAGGAAGATCAACCATATAGTGGTGTGTTAGAAGAAACACCAACACCCTGTCATCATGGGACATGACATCCCTTACTTGCATTCTAAGACGAAGGTTAGTTGGGGAGAATTTGAAAAAGATTTTAGGATAGTGGAGGAGATGTCCAGGATTGTTTGGTTCACAAGGAACAAAATCATCAAATAGGGTTTTGAACAAGTTTACCAACCTTAGGTCAGATTGGAACTCGTCAGTGGTGACTCCAGATGAGACACATCCTGTGGCTTTGACAATGGATGGGATGGTAACAGAAATGGAGAGTTTGAAGATTTCAGAAAAGGTAGTGTTCCATCATCACTGATTCTGGCAAACTTCCAGAACTCTTTTACCAAAACAAGATAAATAGGACCTCAGAGCATGGTGAAGTAGTTTTCCCAGTACTGGATTTGGGAACTCCATATTAATTCTCTTGCATCCTCTAAGAGAAAATCAAGATTTGGGTCCTTCTCAGAGATGACCTTCAGATAGTTTTCATCTCCTTGGTAGGTTATGGCAGACGTATTCTGAAGAGGATGAGGAAGATTTGGAAGAGGGATAGAAGGATATTTGATGTTGTTTGTTAGATGAAACTGTTGAGAGTTGTTTTAGATCTAATGTTAGTATATGTAGAAGACAATAAAGAGGTGTCAGTTAAGCTATGACAGGATACTAATGCACACTTAAGAGACTAGTCTTTTCTCATTAACTTTGGTGAGCATGCAGGAACATACAAGAGATACTGACGTACGTTAGTGTTAGAGACAGATTTTAATTTGACTTAGATTTATTCAGAATTGGTTGTTTAGCTAATAAATACGAAATGAATGCAGTAATTAAAAATAACTCAGAGATACAACACATGCATGGAGAATATGACAGGTAGTAGAGTAGGCGACAACTAATACTAGACATGCAAAAGAGATTTATATACATTATTAATAAACTCATATTTAAGTTAGCAGAATTATAAAAGAGAAAGTTTTAGAAAGATCTGACCGTTCTAGATGATAAACCTTTCTTCCAGTTTCTTCTGAGAGAGAGAGCATCTTCTTATGCAGAAGTTGTGTCTGTTTCTACTTCAGTCTTGTTCTGTTGTGTCTCCACTTTTTGATCTAGTCCTGATGAGTTGGCTTTGGTTTAGACCAACTGACTTGAGTCTGCTACACTTGTTTGTCTTTAGATATTTCCATTAAGCGCATATTCTTCTTTCTGATGTCTTGAGCTTCTTATGAAATTTTGGTGTTGATTCACAAAACTCCTTTAGATGTGTAGATAATGTGCACAAAGTCTTGAGGTTTTGTTGAGACATATTTTGATTACACTGAGTGTATAAATAAGTCTTTGTTTTCAACTCAGTGTTGGTTTTTATCCTTCTGGATCTCTCTACACGGTTAAGTGTTTGATCTTGAGATCAATAACAGAGCTATGCTCTAATACCAATTGAAGGTGGAGAAAAACACAAGAGAAAGGGGGTTTGAATTGTGTTCTTTCATAATTTTAAATTTCCCTTTCTTTAAAATCTTTTTCTTTCTTCATAATATCTCATTCATTTGGATATGCTTAGATCATTGTTGTGGAACAATGTTCTAGATAACATGGCATAACCAATGAGATATATGTTCAAATTAATTTCTTAACTCCATCAGAACTTCTGACTTTGCTCAGTACAGTTCTGAAGATATTTTGTGTGAATGTTCTAAGTTAAATGAATGATACAGAAAATAAAAGACTCATTCATTTTTATCCTGATTCACCTTCTGAATAAGGCTACCTCTAGTCCACCCTCCACAAGGTGATTTTGCCTCTCTCAATCAAGGACTTAATCCACTATAACCAAACTTTATTACAACTGCACGATCAACCGTCGTGACTAACAACCTACACATCCAACTACTGTAACTAACCCTGCACAAGCTACCCACGAGTGGCTAACCCCTAGATGATTGAATCGTTCAGTGATCTCATCAGGATATAACGTTCATCAATCTAGTAACCCTGTACAAGCCAACTGCTCGTGACTAACTGCAATGAACTGTTTAGTGATTTGATCCACAGATATAACATCCATTGACTCCTGCACAGCCCACTGCTGTGATTAACCCTGCACAACCAAACTGTTGTGACTGACCCTACACAAGCCAATTGCTCGTGATTAACTGTAGATGATGAACCTTTCAGTGATCCCATCAGGATATAACGTTCATCAATCTTCTGGAGATTTTAAGTGTGCTTCTTAGTTAAGCAAAATTTTTCCTATATTAAGTACAAATGTTTACGACACACTGACTAAAAGTCACTTATGGTGCCTAAATAAACTATCAGAAGTTTCCTAAGATATAACACAATCCGAGCAACAACTCTTGTGTTTTACATGTAATTACAAGAATTGAAACTTATTCTTGCAGCCTTCTTTTCTTCAACTTCTGGATGAGATTTTATTCTTCTTCTGAAAGCATATTAAGAGCAGCAACTCTTGTATGAATTGCTTCTTGTTCGTTGATCTTCATCTTCTTAAGCAGATTTAGAGCAACAACTCTATTTGTGAAGTGCTTCTGATTTGATCTTCTTCTTCTTCTTCTTCTTCTATTGCTTCCATACAGATTGATTAACATCAGTAAACATGAAACACTTTTCGAACAACAACCCAGTGTATTCAGTTTCTTTTGTCATCCAATATGAACAATATAAGGACTGTTCAAGTATTAGTGAATTTCTTTAAGACTCCATTGGAGCATACTGCTTAACAGCAGGATTTTCTCTTTTTCACTCTTTTGTATTTTCTTCACACAAGCTTATGATTTGTGTATAACAACACTATTGCTTATTTCATCACATACTGAGTATGTGTTGTCTCTAGTGTAACTTCTGAAGCATGGTTTCATATTTTTCTTTTACGCTTTCATGCTCAGCTGCTCTTCTATAGATTTTCTTTCAAGATCTCTCTTTTGTTGCACTCTGTAGATGCACTATGGATACACACTCTAGATGCACACATTCAAGTTTGGAGTTTAATCTATATATAGCTTGATGTGTTATCGTTGGAATCTAGCCGTTGAGATTTGTTTGAAGATTTCTTTGAATGCTTTGTCTCGATTGAATCAGGAATGACAAGTGTTGTTCACAACATAATCTTATCTCTAGCGTGATGATGACAGTTAGTAGCGTGTTTCCTTGGTTAAGCTTGTCTTTTCCAACGCGATGCATGTGGGTTGCTTCTTCAATTAACCTTGGGAGTTGTTCCATTAATTTGTTGCAACCGTTTTGCTAATGATGATGTTTGTAACAATTTTTCTTTTGATTCTGAACTTTTGCACTTTGTAGGCTGAGGATGTATTTTCTTTTCTTGTCCGCGTGTGACTTTGTTGTTGTAGTTTTTTGTATGTCACTGCATTACTCTATCAGAACTTCTGATCTTCTATTCATGTGATCTTTGTAACGAATCTTCATGTATATTGATATGAGAGAATATCAAGTGAGAGCATTTTTAAATGAGATATGAGAGGAAGAAATATCAACCATTGGATTCATCAAGAGAGAGAAATTCATAGCCTCATTAATGTATTAACATTCTCTCTCTTGATGAATCTAATGGTTGATATTTTTTCCTCTCATCTCTCATTTAAAAGTGCTCTCACTTGATATGCTCCATATATATATTGAAAGGATTTAAGAAATAATCTTAAGCCGTTCGAGACAACAACCTTCCAACGGATCTTGACCTAATAGCCGTTGTGGTCATCCATGGAAAATGATGTGTTATGATTGTATAAAGATCCCGTACGAGAAAGTTTGTAAAACATTCTGCATGTCTAGTCCGATTTGGGTCATGAATTAAGCCCTGGGTTTAGTGAAAAGGAGCATGACTAACCTAATAAAAGTATCACATGTTACTTAAGCTCCATGCAACGTCTTAATGTAAGTGTAAAACAATTCCTATAAAGTAGCAAATCTAACTTCTTTTTCTTAGTCAATTTTTCTTTTTTTACAGTACGAGGGTTGTACTCATAGCCTGATAGCCATGATAGAAGTTGCTTGAGAATTGTGATGCGTAGATAACAATTTCGTCTTATTAGATCTATCTATCCTTTGTTTATTGACTTCCTCGTGAAAGTGGTGGCTATATTAAATAAAATATAAATTTTCACAGTTTTTCATCAAATGGATAATTTGAATATCTTATTTGCCAGAAGACGACAAAAGACTCCAATTTCAAAATTTTCAAATTTTTCTTTCACAAACGTCTGAGGAAAAAGAAAAGAAAAAAAAGGACAGGTGGCAGAAGGAGAGTGTTACTGTGACGGATGTAGGTGCCCAACACAGAAATCAATTCAGAAGCTTTCTTTTGGTGAGTGAGAGAACAAGCATATTTCGTAAGATTCCACACGTGTCTCTTCCGTGATTAATTTTCAATTTCAAAAATAAATAAAATAAAATAAAATATTTATTATTTCTTCTTTCTACACCTTACACTTAAAAACACACAATTTCACTCGACAAAGGAAAAAATCAAAACAAACCCAACCCAAAAAACCCTAAGTATTTTTTCTCCTTTTTTCCCTCTCGATTCTTCAAATTCTTCTAAGAATTTTTCAATTTAACTTCAATTTTTCGAAATTGGAACTTTATTATTGTTAATTATCGTTTAAATTTCTGGTATTCTTGTTATTTTAACCGTTTTTTTTTTTGTTTTTTTTGGGGAAAATTTGCAGGTGAAAATGGCGAGTTCGGTGGAGAAGGAGGGTTCTGCTGCTGTAGCTGCAGCTGGAGCTGAGGAGCCTGTTTCTTTGGAGCTTCCAGCTCCATCTGGTTGGACGAAAAAGGTTTAATTTTTGATTCGTGTTTTCCCCCTTTTTTGACTTTGCGATTTTAGGGTAATTTGAATTTCAAGTTGTCGTGATTTCTTGGTTCTTGGATGATTTTTGTGTGGGGGTTGTTTAATTTTGCGATTTGCTAACTAGCGATTTGGTTTTTTGTTTTCTTGAATTTTGACCTGGTGAAGGTGTTTGTTTCTAGATTCACGGCTGAGATTTAGGATTTCTGTCCTCTGAATTTGGAAAATTGTCTAGCTGCAAGGGATTTTCAAGATTCTTACTGTGTTCTGTGTGATGTATTGTCTGTTAGAGTGTTTGTCAAGTTTTGTATGGCTTCTGCTGACAATTTAAGCACTGTATGGGCGGGTTTTGTTCATGTTCAAATTGATATATGCTATTTTGTGGGTGTTTCTTGGTTACTTGAAATATAAGTTCTTTCTAAGTATTGCTTGGTACAAAAAAGTTTGTTGCTCATATAGGAATGCAATTTTGAGTATAGAAATTTTGCTTAAATGTACATTTGGGTACTGTGCATTTGGGCTTGTTTGTTCCTGATCTAGGTGTTTTATCCTTGATCATTTTTTCACTTGGACTAGGAAACTTGTTGAAGTATGACTTTTGTGCATTTCGTAGCTCTGAGATTTACCAGGGGATGATAATAATTTCTCAGTATTGTTGTCTTGCTGTGTTTATTTGTTTGTTCTAGGGATAATCCTAATATGTGAAGAAATTTCCATATAATCTCCTTTTTGACAATGATAGATGGGTATACAATATTTGTTTTCTAAAAGATAAGAAATCACAGGTTAATTGTGACTAAAGACATAATTCTACATTTTCTTGGATGTCATTTCATAAACATTTATTTTAGGAGTTAAGACTAAAGACATAATGATTATCATGATATTTGTTTTCTTGTATCAAAATCAGTTGCTACTTCTTAGCAATCCCTCTTCCCTAAAGAGGTGACAAAAGTTGCAAATTCAGTAAGGTAGATTATGACATTTCATGTTTGGGTCCTATTTTCAATAAAATTTCATACTATTATGAAATTCTATAAGCCCTATGATAGATAGTGAGCATATTATGATTTTAGTTGATTTTATATTTTTGCATAATTTGTTCGATTATAAATATTTGTTGTTTATGTTACAGTAAATGATGTTTAACTTCATGATTGTGAGTAAGGTGAGTTATCATTCTTCATTTGTCATCATATCATCACTCCATAAGTTCTTAACAAATGCCTCTTTCTCCCAAAATTGTAAACATTAATATTTTCTTGTTTGCTGTTCAGTTGATCTCAAATTTTATTCTGTTTAGTTTGTCAGGTGTTCAGATTGCTCTAAGACAGTGATCCAACAATTACATTTTTGTTCAGCATCTATATCAAGATATTAAATTTTCAAATCTTTTGACAGATCATCTCCATTGATTCGTTCCTTTAGAACATGATCCACATGGTTTATTGAACCCAGTTAATAAGTCATGCCCATGTATAAGTCAGTCACTAGGGGGGAAATAAACCTTGTCTCTTACCATGTAAATGTGAAATAATGATCATATTATATTCTATCAAATTTGTAACTGTTTATTCTAGTATTCTTTGATATTGTGCACTGGATATGCCCATCATGTAATAGTCTTTTCATATTTCTTGAAGTAAATTGCTTTGATATTCCCCGAGGTTTATAGAACATATGCTTTCACCAATGTTTTTTTATTCTACGAAAGACAACTCCTTTGTTATTTTTTCTAAATCCAGTCTATGGAGAGAATATGAGTTTACTCAATAAATTATTGCACATCTCTATGGTGATTATTTCTAACCGATGTGATATTGAGTTCCCAAGCTCCATATGACTCACTCTTTTTTCTTGGTACTCACGCTCTCTGGGTTATTGTATAATAAAATACAAAACTAAAGGGGCATCTATGTAGGCATTGCATGAGAAGTATTGCTTACTTTATTTCCTGAGACAAATAGTTGGTTTCATAATAAATTATGCTGTCTATGTATTCTCTATTACTGCAGCTATAGATTGGAAATGGTTTGTATACTGTCCATATGCGTCCATTTTTGTGTCTTGGTTATTATGAGCCATGGACACCTGTCTTCAATCTTCACACCGATCCCGGGTACAGCCTGAGTGGAAGAATTGAAGAGGATAAGAAAACACTGTAGTGTATTATGATGTGAGAGTAGGGAAGAGTTTGATTTTTCACATTAGGGACTATATGTAGAAGTTAATAACTTAGAACAAGATCTTGTATGTGTTACAATTGTAAATTTGTTGCGTGTTATATCGCCAATGAGTATTCATCAATTATATTTCCTTTGCAGTTCTTTCCAAAAAAGTCTGGAACTCCCAAGAAAAATGAGATTGTGTTCACCGCACCAACAGGAGAGGAGATCCATAACAAGAGGCAGCTGGATAAGTATTTGAAAGCAAACCCTGGTGGGCCAAACATCTCAGAATTTGATTGGGGCACTGGCGAGACTCCAAGAAGATCGTCAAGAATCAGTGAGAAGGTCAAGGCATCTCCTCCGCTAGAACCAAAAAGTGAGCCCTCTAAGAAACGTTACAAAAAGTCATCAGCTTCAAAGAAAGAAGCTTCTGAGGAGGAAGAGGAGACAAAAGATGTGGAAATGCAAGATGCCGATGAAACTAAGGATGATAAAGATTCAGAGCAGGAAAAGAATGTTGTTAACGAAGATCAAGATGATAAGGGACCTGAGGGCGCAGATGTCAAAGAGTCCATTCAACCTGGAGAAAAAACTGATGTAGCAAATGATGAGGGGAAATCCAACACTGCCGATGGAGAGTTACAAGCATCCAAAGAGAAGATTGATGACAAAGGAGCTGAGGGGTCTGAAGCTGTTCAGAGTAAGGATGAAGAAGTGACTGCACAACCACAGGAGGAGCCAAAGCAAGCTGTTCAGAGTAAGGAGGAAGAAAAGATTGAACAACCACAGGTGGAGACAAACCAAGCTGTTCAGATTGTGGAGGAAAAGATTGAACCACCACAGGAGGAGACAAAGCAAGCTGTTGAGAATAAGGATGAAGAAAAGATTGAACAACCACAGGAGGAGACAAAGCAAGCTGTTCAGAATAATGAAGAAAAGATTGAACAATCACATGACGAGACAAAACAAGATGGTGGATCTGGGGAAGCAGAGAAACCAGAAGCTGCCCTTACTGCTGAGAAACCAGCTGAAGTGCAAGGGGAAAATAAAGAGGAAGATAACAGATTCACTCGCGAGGCTGAAGGAGAAATCAAGGAGAAAGAAGCAACCAAAGTGCATGCTGAAGAAAATTACAAGATTCATGATATCAACAAGACAGAGTCTGAGGTGACCGTGAATGGAAGCTGAATTGTTGAGGCCAAAGCTCATGAACAAGGAATAGAATAATAAACTCTTGGCTTCTGTCTTCTGTCACTGTGATGCCTTTAGATCTGTCCGAGGATGACTGTAGTTTTTGTTGTTAATGTTATTTATCTGATTGTTCATTGAAATGACTATAGACAATCATAGAGTAGCTCTATAATGTACCATCTACTATCTATGTTCTGGAGAGTAGCTTCTAGTTCCCATGTAACATTTGTATTGTATGATACCTGTAATCTTATGGACCTATAATCATGTGAGTACCTTGATTCTAAATATGTTATTAGTGTCTTCCAACGTAGCGCCAAGTCTCATTTATCTGGAGGCTATTTACATATGTTTTATTTCGTTACATATTTTAAATAAGCATCAATAACAACATTAAATTTAAGCATAAGCTTTCAATTTTCTTTCAATTTCATTATTTGATGAGCAACAATGCATGTAGTCAAATTATCAATTACATTACAATTAAAATTACAATTTTTTGAGACTGCCCAAACTTCATGAGCCGTGAAATATAAGTTTGTTGGTCTTTTCTAGACACCACAATTTGGTGACCCAGAAGGGAAAATTAGTGGAATTCTCTATATCTCTAAAGATGAAATAAAAATTTCTTGTAGCTTCTTCATTCCATGTTCAAAGCCCTTTAAGTTTACCAACTAGTCCTGTCAAGGATGTCCACTTCTCAAATGCTGCAGCTGAAGACACAAAGGCAGTTTTGGAGGACTTCACATCATTCTGAGCAACTGCCAAAAAAAAACCAGGATTAACTCAATTCAGTTAAGCCAACATATTTTTCTGTCATGTATGAAGCTTGATTCCTAATTGAATTCAACACACCTGATGAAACCAGTGAAGCAAGTGAAGAATTGAATGTGTCCACCTCAGTTTTCTCTTCAGGACTGGAACTCAGCTGTTAAAACATCACCCAAAAATCTGAGATATATATAATTAAGAAGCAAACCAGGAAAGAATCAATGAAATAAATAAATTCTCCTTAAAGTCCATCAACCAAAAAGTTCAAACATCTAAATTGAGATTAAAGAGTGTGCTTCAACGCAGATTGTATCTCGTGCACGAGTTTTGGATTTAAATTTACCACTTGAAATCGTTAATAAGCACACCAGTTTCCTCCAATTTTGAAATTCAGAATCAAATGCTACTACTTTACAAGCATTTACATATCAAGTTATCAGTATTGTTGCATTGTAATGAATTGAATACTAACAGACAACTTTCTTTTTGATAGAGATAGTTACATGTTCATATCATAGTGAATGCATTACTTAAAAAACAAGATTTTACCTTATTCAAAGCTATATTGGCTTTTTGGACCCAATCAGAAGTATCCTTGCCACTCCCTAAGACAGAACCAGCTGTAGTTAGATCATTCTTCTCGATTGCCTTACCAACTTCACTCAATTTGTACACCACATCCTGAAGATACCCTGAAAAAAACTTACCATGTTAGTCCTTTTCGTCTAGTTAGCAACGAATTTAGTGATTGATTTCTGAGTTTTTTCATCACTAATTAATCAACAAGAATGCACTTTACCTGTTTCTTTGGTGGATGAACTGATGACACCTTGTTTCTCAAGTCTCTTGATTCTATCCTTCTTCACTTTTTCCAAGAGCTCAAGATCATCATCAGCTTCAAGTATTGCAGCATTAGCATCAAACAAACCCTTACCGGTCAATGAAAGGACCAAACTGGAAACAAAACTTATGGATATGCCTCTTTTGGTCACACTTGGATTCACTACTTTGCAAATGGTTGATTCTCTTTTCACATTGCATTTGATGATTTGGTTGCTGTGAACATAGGTTGGTGTTGCTAGATGAAAAAGGTTTGCTGTTGAGAGAAAATTTGTTGCCATTTTTTCTTTATTTCTTTTTCTCTTTCTCTCTTTTGTTTTTTGTTTATTTTTTGGCGCATGAAAATTTAGAAGACATGGTGGCAATTTGGTACATTTGGAGGATAAGGTTGTTGTTGGATTCTGTAATCTAATCCAGTCATTTTTTAGATCGTCGAGGGCATTCTAGTCATTTCACTACTATCACGGTGGCACTGTCCCTTAAATTCCAATTGAATTAGAGGATGTAAATTGGCCATGACATGTTCATTTTTTATTCCTGGCTATAGTAAAGACTTTGGTCTATCAATTATTAATATAGTCAAATGAGACCATCAGTTTATAAAAAAAAAAAAAAAAAAAAAAAAAAAAATGAGACCATCATACTAATTTGTAAAGTAAATTTTTTTTTTAGTTCATTGGAAAATCAATATATCTAGATGACATATAGTCTAAATATATTAATTTTTTAATAAATTTAAAAAATAAAAATTTTCATATAAAAACTAAAGGAAGTATTAGTTTTAAATTTATTATTATCATAGTCAAATGGGATCATTATCCTAACTTGTATTAATATTTACTTGATTTTTTTACTGAATTTAGTCTAACCAATTACTTGAGCAAGTGAGCTGTTAAGAACTCTACACTTATGTTTTGTTTTACTTTTAAGTCTTTATAATTAATTTTTTATATATAAAATTATTTTTGATTGAATTAATTTCATTTTCACAATTGATTATAATTTAAAAGATTTTTAGTTTTAAATTAAAATGTAATTTTATTAAAATTTGTTATTCAACTCACTTTTATATAAATATATTTAAATATAAATTATTTTAAATTTAATTTGCTTTTAATCAAATTTAATTTTAAAAAATCAATTCATTTAATAATTTTTGATACCACAAAACTAAACACACTCTAAATACGATAGGTCATAACTATGCATAATTCAAAACAATCTACAACACCACTTTTTTAATAAAATAAAAATGATACAAAAGTAATACGTATGACATTTAACTATGTACCACTTTTTTTTTTAATAAAATAAAAATGATACAAAAGTAATACGTATGACATTTAACTATGTTGGCATCTCAAAGAGACTACATAAGATGCATCCTAATGAAATATATTAATAAAATAAAATGAGAAAGATACAAAAGAATTTTAAGGGGCTTTGCCAATATTCAAGGTAAGAGAATCAGTCTGTCTCATTGAAAACCTTCAAGAAAAATTCAAGAGGATAAAATCTGGATGAAGGAAAAAAATAGTGCAGAGATAAAATAATAGTGAATCAAAGATAAATAATCAAATCAACAAATATATACAAAAGGTAAATTAGTCTATTATGATTGAAATCATTCTAAATAGAGTTAGTCAAATGACTAATGCAAAGCTGCTTGAAAGACAAACTAACAAGGTGTGATTCAGTTTTCGCCTTTAATGATGTCAACCTTTATTAAAATTAATTTCAATAGTTAAAATAGATCCCATCAACTCAACATGAAGAGCAAAAGAAATATCAATAAGCAAAGTAACTTAAAAGTTAGATTAGTGCTATTTGAGAACACTTCCACAACAATTCTCTCTCTCTCTCTCTCTCACTTCAATACATAATTTTATTAATTTTTTAATGAGAAATAATAGAGTTACACTTTAAAATGACAACTACACTATATTTATATACCATTTCATATACTCTTTGTTTTTTAATTATTTTTTCTTTGTCTACGTTTCCGTGCCACTTTTAAAATGTTTTAAAAAATTACGGTATGGTGTAGGTAATATAGTGTACACATAGCACACCTATTTTTTTATACACATAATTCTTAGTATTAGTGTTAAAGGCACCAAAATCACCAAGAGAAAAGGTAGCTAATCCTTTTCTCACAAGGTCTCTTTGATTTTAGGAGTTTTATAAAGATCAATCTTCACATTAGTAAGAATATCAAATTCTACCATGTTGGGAGTAACATAAATGTTTGTTAGATATATTAGAATTAAAAGCATGTCTCCATTCTATTTTCTTATCTTGAAACAAAAAATCGTTCCTATAAAACAAAATAATGTTAAATATAAAATAATGTTAAATATATTAATAATGATAATATGGATTATGACAAGTTTGCACTAGCCAAACCAATATTTGTCAAAAGATTTAAGGATATGCTGCATAGAACTAGTGTCGATACGGATACCAATGATATTATACAACCAACTTCAAAATTGCTTATCAAAAGAACACAAGAAAAAAAATGTAAAAATGATTCCTTTAGTATCAGAAATGTCACATTTGAAAACAATGACCTAACCTCTAGGGCACACGTTGTCATCAGTAGATAACTTATTATAAATTATTTTCTAAATAGTGATGGACTTAGACGCTGAAATATCTTTAAAGAACTTTAAGAAGAAAATTTTAATCAACAATATCAAAATAATTTGATATAAATTTTGAGGGTCCTATAACCTCCAAAGGTTTTGTGGTACACATCATTGATAGCCTTAGAATTTAGAAAATGTAATCAAATATTTACCTACCATGAAAGAAACCCATTATTTCTTGAGTAGAAAAGATCGTGAGAGCTATAATAGTCACTAAGTTTTTTCTTTACCCACCTCCCTATGGGGTCACCCCCAACGAAAACCCAAAACTGCCTCTGCTTCGGAGATGCATCTCCGAAGTTATTTTTTTTTTTGAATTTTTTTTGACTTCGAAAATGCATCTCCGAAAACACCAAAAAAGTGGTGTTTTCGGAGATACATTTCCGAAGTCAAAAAAGTTCAAAACCGTGAATATTTTCGTAAGTTCATTTCCGAAAATATTGCTGCATATACAAATTTCCCTCCTTCACTATTTCATCATTTTTCTCCAAAACTTCCCCAAACCCTCTCTAAAACCCAATCAATCTCCATTCATTGTTCGTCCTAAAATCAAGTTTCAAACCGTTGATCACGTTAAAGGGAGCATAGAAAGCTACAATTTCAAGTAAACATCACTCATTTATTCCCCTATTTCACTACATTGATTGATGAATTTTATGCTGAAACTGATATGGTTCGGAAGTTCATTTCCGAAATATATTACCTAACAAATTTCGGAAATGAACTTCCGAAATATGCCCTGGCAGTAAAAAAAAACTGTTTTGGCCAACTTTTGCTAATTTTTTCATTTGTTAGGTATGGTGCATCCGGACAATATTGTGCAAGACGATGACGCAGTAGTTCCAGTAGTTGTCAGCGTTAATAATGATTCGGTTATCGACGTTAATCCTATGATCAATGCGGTTGATGTTCGGCAAGAATTTACAAATGATCGGAGCTTCGGTAGTCGCGAACAATTGATTGAGTGGGTTCGGAACGAAGCTAGTAAACTTGGATTTGGAATTGTTATTTTAAGGTCGGACAACGGAAATAGTAGGCGGAAAGCTTTTGTTGTTTTGAATTGCGAACGAGGTGGGAGTTATGTACAATCAAACCAGGTGCTAAAACACAACGACACGGAATCGAGAAAGTGCGGGTGTCCTTTTAAGTTGCGTGCTACTCGGAGGGTTGATGATTTGTGGCGGTTAACCGTAATTTGTGGAATTCATAATCATGCCTTGGATGTCAAGTTACACGGACATCCAATGGCGTGTCGTTTGTCCCGCGAAGAGAGGAATGTGATATCGGACTTAACGATAGTCAAAGTGGCGCCTCGCAACATACTTGCCGATTTGAAGCGTAAGAAACCGGATAGCGTTTCAAATATCAAACAAGTTTACAATGAACGACACAATCTCAAAGTTTTGAATATGGGCCCTCGGTCGGAAATGCAACAACTTTTGAAACTACTAGGCGATAACAAATATGTTTCAACCTTCCGAACCTCTAAGGACAAAGTTACGGTGCGTGATATTTTTTGGACTCATCCCGAAAGTATCAAATTATTCAACACATTTCCAACCGTTCTAGTCATGGATTCGACGTACAAGACAAACAAATATAGGCTTCCTCTTCTAGAGATAGTCGGTGTGACCTCGACGGACAAGACTTATTCGGTCGGGTTTGCTTTTTTGGAGTGTGAAAAAGAAGACAACTTTACATGGGCCTTGGGAATTTGCAAGTCTTTGTTAGTTGATCAAGAGGTTATGCCAAACGTCATTGTCACCGACCGGGACAATGCTTTGATGAATGCGGTCGATACCGTCTTCCTGATATCTACCGCGTTACTTTGCCGGTATCACATAACTTGCAACGTGAGAAGCAAGTTGAAACCCGCGGTTGGGACAAAAGATAGGCCGGATGAAAATGGTAAAGATATCAAAACCGGTGTTGTGGTTGATAGGATAATGGCGGCATGGAGGGAAATTTTGGATGCATACTCCGAAGAGGTGTATACCGAGAAATTGGTACACTTTAGGTCTTTGTGTGGTTCCATTAAGACATTTTGTCATTACGTCGAATCCACCATTCTTGACAAAGTTAGAGAAAAAGTCGTGTGCGCTTGGACAAATCGAGTTAGACATCTTGGTTGCACCACGACTAACCGAGTTGAATCCGCACATGCTGTCTTCAAGAGGTGGTTGGGTGATAGCAAGGGAGATTTGTGTCGGGGATGGGACACCGTCAACCAAATGCTCCAAAATCAACACAATGAAATTCAAACATCGTTTGGTCGGAGCAAGACGGTTATGGAACACCGGTATAAGGGCCAAATTCTATTCTCCCAATTGATTTACAACATATCCCGAACGGGTTTGAATTTTTTGTTTCATGAAGCTAAGCGGTCGGAGACCACGGGGCCGGATAGTTCATTATGTGGGTGCACCATTAGAAAGACATACGGCCTTCCATGTGCTTGTATACTTGCAAAAAAGAAGATGTTGAATTCACCAATACGCATGGATGAGGTAGCCGACCATTGGAAGAAGCTTCGTTTTGATGATTTTGACCCGCCGAAAGAAAATGACTCCAAAATCACCATCTCCGACGAGTTGGAAGTGATAATGGAGAAGTTTGCTAAAGCGAATGACACAACGAAAATGCATATAAAATAACAATTACGAAAAATCGCATTCCCGGAGACCACCGATTTGAAACCGTCATCTCAACCGGTTAAGACGAAAGGTGCACCGAAAAAGTCCAAAATTACACAAGATGACACGTCAACAAAACGATCTCCTTCCTACTTTGAGCATGTTGATGCATCGTTCCCGGATTCACCGACACCGAAGTCCAAGTGTAGTGGTAACAAAGGTGCCCGTATTTCGAAGCCACCTCGCACACCGCCGATAAAAAAATCACCCATTGTCTACATTGATGAGATGCCACTTTTTATGCACAAATATATCGATAACATCATTGATGTTGGAGGCGACGGCAATTGTGGATATCGGGCCGTTGCGGGTTTGCTCGGTAAAGGGGAAAATAATCACACTTTAGTCCGACGGGAACTTATTGCGGAGTTGACTTCGTATCGGGACATCTACGGCCGACTATATGAAAATCAAGAAAACTTTGCGAAAATTCATGATTCACTTGTTCCATCACTTACCGGTATCGCTCCGGTTTCGAAGTGGATGTCATTCCCCGATATGGGTCATCTAATAGCAAGTTCATATGATATTGTATGCGTCGATTTGACGAGGTTTGGACTAAGTGAGACTTTCTTTCCACTTCATAGTCGACCGCCATTGGACGCGTCGGGCCGGATCATATGCATTGGGTATCTACGATCGCGGCACTTCGTCCAAGTGTTTTTGAAACCGGGGTGTCCTATACCGGCCACTTCTTGTCAATGGACGGCACATCGTTCAAATGAGGCGGAGACTTGGCCGGATCCTTTCGTTTCAAGAATGGCGGAGTTTGAAGAAATGATGAGCCAAGAGCGCGAGCAAAATAGAGAGCGGTCGAAGAACATACCTATTTTGGACTTAGGATCCACCGATTGGTTCGGTGAATTTTAGTTTGTTCCGGATCGTTTTTTGTTTGTAATGACCATTTTTGTATGTATTATTGTTTATCATGTAAAATCGGACCGATTCAATACATATATAATATAAGTATGTTTTATGTCATCTTTGTCTAATTTATGTTTATTGTGAATTCCATTTGTTCAATTTACACAACACACTAAGCAATCAACAAAATGAAAATTTTTGTTCTGTTTCTGCATAATTCGGAAATGAACTTCCGAAATATGCTAGTCTGCCTCCAATTTTCGGAAGTTCATTTCCGAAAAGTCCCCTGAGGCAGGATAAGGTTTGTTGGGCCATCATTGCTCCAATAAGTCTATAAATACAACACACTCTTCTTCATCCTCTTCACACCACAAAACACAAATGACACAAACCTACCCCCACCTAGCATTCGTCTACTTTGAAACCGGCTACCCGATGCCGTTCCAATTTCGCTTCTCGCGCGACACGCCGTTTGCGGAGTTGATAACTTTGCTCAACACGTTTTTGCACTATCCCGAGAATCGAAAGGTTGTCAAGCTCGAGTACCGCTCGCCATCGCTTAACGACGAGGGACACATTAAGTTCACACCTTTTGAGATCAAGAACGACGAAGATTTAGCGGTTTTGTGGACAACGTTCGACCGATTTTCTTCGAAGGGCCCGATCGAGTTGGACGCGAAACTTTAAAGATCGGCGGACGACGTTATCAAAATGTTGACTCATCCCCACCTACCCGTGTTTAACAATATGTAACTTTAATCTTATGTAATGTGATCGATGTAATCTTCACCCGATTAAATAAAGCGAATCGTTCTTGCTTTTCATCTTTCTTCTGTCCAGACAATATTTCGGAAGTACATTTCCGAATTCCTCCAAGGGGGGTGAATTCGGAGATGAACTTCCGAAAACACCACATTTTCTGAAAAATAACTTTATTTCAGAGATGCATCTCCGAAATCAATATTTTATATTAAAAAAAACACTTTTTCGAAGATACATTTCCGAAAACACTTTTTTTTTCAAAAAAAGTACGTTTTCGGAAATGAACTTCCGAAACTAGGGGTATTGTGGTAAATTCACCAGAGGTGGCCAAGAAGGTTAGGAGGTGGGTGAAGAAGTTTTCATTTTTTTTCTAAATTTTTCCAGACTTCGGAAGTGTATATCCGAAAAGATTCAAAAAATTGGGATTTTGATTAATTCGGAGATGCATCTCCGGAAAAAAAAAATCTAAAATCCCAAAAATTAATTTTAGGATATTAATTAATTCATATATAAAAAATTTGATATAATTTATGAGTAATGAATAATAATAATTATATATTTTGATATAATTTATGAGTTATGAATAATAATTATTATATATTTCTATTCGAATTCATATTTTAAAATTTAAAATAATTTTAATTAAAAAAATTAAAATTATTTCACTTATAAAATGAGTTATAATTTTTTATTTATATATTTATAATAACTATTATGTATTTACATAAAAATTAAAAAAATGAGTGTTTTAATTTATATATTTATATAATAATTATAATAATTATTATATATTTATAAAAATTATTATATATTTATATATTTATATAATAATTATTATATATTAATTATAAATATATTTATATATTTATATAATAATTATAAAAATTAAAAAAATGAGTGTTTTAATTTATAATAATTATTATATATTTATATATTTCACTTATAAAATTAATAATTATTATTATATATTTATATATTTCTATTCTGATTCATAATTAAAAATGAGTTATAATTTTTTATTTAGTTTAAAAAAATTAAGAAAATATTTTGTCTTAATTTTATTTAATGAGTAAATTTTATATTTAATTCTATATAATTCAAAATTTATTTATGAAATTAAAATGTTTTTGATTTATATAAGTTAGTAAAATAATTTTTAACTTTAAAATTGTTTAGAAACTTTTGATTCACCTTGATTTTATTGATTCGCCTTTATTTTATTGATTCACTTTGATTTTATACCTATTAATTGTATTAATTCACCTTGATTTTAATTTTTTAATAATTATTGAATTCTTTCGGAAATGTATATCCGAAACATTCCAAGACCAATTTGGTCTTGAAATATTTCGGATATGCATCTCCGAAGACACCCCTCTCCCAAAAAAAAAAAGGTGTTTTCGGAAATGCATCTCCGAAAATCCAAAAAAGGGGGTGTTTTCAGAAATGCATCTCCAAAAACACATTTTTTTCGTATTTTCGGAAGTGCATTTCCGAAATAAGACAAATTTTGAAAAAAAAAAACGTTTCGAAAATGTATTTTTGAAGTAAGGATATTTTGGGTTTTTCACCAGAGATGACCAAGAAAATAGAGTGGTGGGTAAAGAATTTCTCTAGTCACTATATCAGCAAATAATTTAGTGATAATTTTAAACTTGAAAATTAGCAAGAGTTATTGGCCTTAGTGGTAAAAATGACGGGCCTCAAGGCATTTGGAAATGAGCACCACATCAAATTAGGAAGGATCCAACCATTAATAAAAAAATAAACCACAAATTAAATCACATCATCTTTAATAATCTCCCAATAAGTTTGGAAGAAATGAGATCCAAAAGAATCATGGTCAAGAGCACTATCACAAATCATGGAAAATATTGCATGATGCACTTCAAAGGAAGTGGAAATACTAATAAGTTTAAGATTCATAGTCATCCATAATATCTAAACATTACTATGGCCATCACCAAAGACATTTTTTTTTTCCATTATTTAAAAAAAGTCTTGAGGTTATTCAATTTCTAAGAAAAATATACATATCATGACCATTATATTGATGATTCCAACTGTATTGTATGACCTTGATGCAATTAGGTCCAATGAACCACATTTTCATGAATTTAAAGGGAGCAACATTCTTAATATTATTAAATTTATAATCAAGCATAAAATGAAAATGACCAAATCTACTTTTAGTAAGAATGCAACAAGTGGTGGAGTCCAATTGTAAATTCAATTATGATTGCAAATGACTCTATCAAGTAGTTTTTCCAATAAAAGTATTACCTCTTCTTTTATTGGATTAAGTGAAGAAACAACCTCTAGTCTGTAAATGAATGGGATAGTTGACATCACTCCAAGCTTAAAAAACATTTCAAGAAATCTGGAAGGAATGATTGTTACCCCTATTTTCATGAGAACCGAGAATAGTGTTAAATCTCCTATACAACACCTTGAAATATTTGTCATATAAATTTTGTCACTTTCTAGAGCTCTCTTCTTTTAATATAAATAGTAGTTGCATAAATAACACTAATTCTATAAAAATGAGTTATTATGAGTAACTGAAAAGGTGACATGATGGTCAGATGTTTGGATAACAACATGATCAATAAGATTATCACAGAGACAATTTAAGTTAGTCTCTATTGAAGGTCTATTATTACACAAAAATCTTCAAGTGAAAAATCTTGAGTAGCTTTTTGGAGAAGTAACTATAATTCATCCAAGACTAAAAATTAATAAAAATATTAGACTAGTGGTGGTGACAAGCCTTTTAAAAGCCAATTTGGAAGAGGGGTTGACTACCCCCCTAATATCCCAAAAAATACATTTTATTTGGACATGTTATTTGTACTGGTTAAAAAGTATCGGCGTATGTGGTATTCCTACAAGGGTAGGGGATTCTCAGAGGCCTTTGTAGGTTTATAACAGTTAAGGCTTTCTCGCGGTGGCAAGAAGCCTTGTATGGTGATTTTATGGTGTTTATAGTGGTATGAGAGGTCAACTCACGTGAGGTGAGAATTTATGTGTATTATGCGATATATGTTTAAGTTTGGATCTATCTCTTTCTCCAATTAAGGGAGAAATATTTATAGAGGCCTTTGGGCCTAGGGTTTCCTTGGGAAGGATCATCGCCCACTCAGTCAATGTTGGGCCGTTGAATTCCTATTTCCTAGGGAAACGTGGATCAACTACTAACCTTGACTTCTCTTTGCCCAAGACATTTCTTTTCCCATGTTTTCCATAGTTGGGAGAGTGGAAGGTACCTAGGGCGATGTGATACCTCTTGGAGGGTAACATATGGGCATCGCCCCTCTTGGGGACTACAAAACTCATGCCATTGCCAAATCCTTTACAAATATAACACTACATTACTATAACCTGTCTTATGGAGGTATTGTTGTTTCTTATCTTTAAGTTTCTTCCCCCTCCTATCTTTCATGGAGAAAAAAAGAGTTTATTCCTTATTCTTCTCATGATTATAAATTTTCTCCCCGTATACCTTATCCTCCGAGTTACCTTTTTAGCAGCTTTCATGTAACTTTGAATCACATTGTATATTAGCATTTTTGTCAAACACACAATAATATTTTCTTTAACAATAGCTTTCTCATTGATATGTTATTCTCCGTGTTGTGTATTTTCCACAAACTCTGAGTTCATTGAGCTATTATCAAAGTTATCATTTTTTATTGGTATATCATCATCATAACCATTAATAGGAGCATCATTTTCATCGGAGACATTAGTGTTCGAATGAGGAGGTTACACACCCTCAAAATAAACACTAGTAGGTTCTAAATTATTCCCATTGTTGACAGAATGCAGATTACCATCCTCATATGAGATGTCATTATCATTTGTGTTATGATCAACATTGAGAAAATCCTTATTGGAATTATTAACAACCTTGTTTCTCCACACAAAATTGTCCTTGTGATCTTGTTGGGTAACTTTATCTTTTTTACATTATGCGGTTGAATGACAAACATTCATACAAAAACTATAAAAGCAAGGGATTTTTTCATATTCAATATCAACATAAAAAGAATAACCACTTATTTTCACCTAAATTTTGTCTCGTAACTAACTAGAAAGATTAACATCAACCAATATTCTAGTGTGATGACCAAAGATTCTATCAAACAAGGGCTTATCTGTGTTGTTATCCAAACACATGAACATACCCCACACTAACATCAATAACATATATGATCTTGGGCCTCCAATATTTTATAGAAAATGTAACAGCTTAAATCCCAAGTACTTAATTTATAAAACATGTGGAAATAATTACTCAAAAAGGGTGCTACATTTTCTCTGCATAAACATCTTTTCGACATATATAAAATAAGATAGCAGCGGAATTAAATAATTAAAACACATCTTCTTTTGCCTCATAAAATAAAATCAAATTTATTCAAATCATGAATCAAATAACATCAACGACTTGCGGAATCCAAACCTAAGTGTTACACTATTAGAGCGACACATGGAAAGTAAACAACATGGAAAGTAAATAACGCATAAAAAATAAACGAAGAAGGCCAACTAAATCATCTTCCAACACAAGCAACATCTAAAGCTCTTCCGAATCTATCCGAGTATTTGCACCATAGGCATAAAGAACAACACAGGAAACAAACAGGGGGTAAAAATACATCCATATATATTAATGGTGCATAAAATAGCAAGGATAGATTATATAGCATATTCAATCACTCATACGATTCATTCACAACAATAATCAATCACAAATGCAATTTATATATACAATGCATTCATCTCCTCAACTCCAATGCACGTGGTACCAAAATTCGAATATTCAGAAGTGTATTACTTAAACATCCAACATCGCAATGCCAAGTCCATCACCGTAGGACTATCATCTCAAAGACCAAGTCCATCACCGTAGGACTATCATTGCAAGGCCAAGTCCATCATCGTAGGACCATCATCGTAAGGTTAGGTCCATCACTGTAGGACCATCATCGCAATCTAAACTTCGATATATATGATGTATGAATAACACAAGAAAATCAATATCTATAATTCTCATTATCAACATCAACATCAACGTCCCTCCTTATGAGGTATTCATCAATTCAATCAATCACAATAATTAGAGGTTCTTTTATCATTATTAACCATCACATAACATTACCCAATAAGTAAAACATTAAATTAACTTCCCCAATTGAACATTTAGCCCTTTAGGATGTTACCATGAGGTAGTCCTACGCGTCAACGTGCCAATGTTTCAAACCACGCCTCAATCAGAGTCACGAGACTCATGTTTTGGCAAAAACAGGGGAACCAATCGATTACAGCATGGGACCAGTCGATTGTTGTGACATTCAGTCAAATATTTTTTCGCTCGAAGCATGTAACCAATTGATTGTTGCAGGGAGGCAATCGATTGTTACCTGGAACTTTCTCAAAAATCTTACTTCTAAACTTATCTTCTTCAACATTTAACAATTCCTAACCATATCCAATTATATTTTAACATGCCCAAGTATTTCACACCATGAATTAAACATCTACATCGTTCTTATAACATTTAACACATCATACAACACATATTAATCATTTATTTCATCAATTAAGCCACAAATTCAGCATCAAGCTACTCAAATCAAAAACATATCAACATGAACACCAAACTTAGAATTACTCATAAAGATTTGCACGAAAATTAGTTATTAGCAGAGCACGAATTTCACATCATAACACAACAATCAAGAGAAATTTTGTCCAAACCATCTCAAGATTCACAAAACCCATCAATGGAAGCAAAGAGAAATGGAAAAGGCCAGGGAAAGAGGATAAGGAATTCTCTCTATCCTTCATGCTTAAACACCCATAGTATGAACAATTCCTATACCTCGAATTCGCAGCAAGCTTCAAGTTACAGCAATGTGATCTTTCTCTTCATCTACTTCTTGCTCTATTAGGATTCTCTCTGACTATGCTGACAACTATTTCTTCCCAAATAGCTCATAACTCTAATTTTCTTCTCTATCTAAATAAAACCCCACTATTTGTATCAATCCACCAATTCCTCATAACACTCACTAATTCTCTCCTCATCATACTAATTATATCAAAATCCTATTTGCCTTTTAAAGTCTCAATTTCCTCTATTTTTCTATTAATTTAATTATATAAAATCATAAATAAATCAAATAAAACCCAATCATCTAAAAAATTCTAACTAAATTAAACTAAGCATTCTAAATTTAGTTAAAAATATTAAATTAAAAAACCGGATGGATTAACAAAACCCGTCAATAAAAAACCGAGTTTTATAAATTAAATTAAAATTCACAAAACCCATCAATGGAAGCAAATAGAAATGGAAAAGGGAAAGAGGATAAGGAATTCTCTATATCTTTCATGCTTAAGCACCCATAGTATGAACAGTTCCTATACCTCGAGTTCGCAGCAAGCTTCAAGTTACATCAATGGGATCTTTCTTTTCTCATGCTTCCTGCTCTATAAGGGTCCTCTCTGACTATGCTAACAACCTTTTCTTCTCAAACATCTCCTAACTCTAATTTTCTTCTCTATCTAAATAAAAGCCTACTATTTTTACTAATCCACTAACTCCCCTTAACTCTCACTAATTCTCTCCTCACCACACTAATTATATCAAAAATCCTATTTTCCTCTTAAAGTCTTAATTTCCTCTATTTTTCTATTAATTTAATTATATAAAATCATAAATAACTCTAATAAAATTCAATCATTTAAAAAATTCCCATCAAATTAAATTAAGCATTCTAAATTTAACTAAAAATATTAAATTAAAAAACCGGGTGTCACAAAAAGTTATAGGATGCATACCTAAACTCAAGTGCTATTTTGATGTTGCATATTAGGGTTGAAGTCCTAACTCTATGTGAAGAACTTTAAATAACGAATATTAATGTTCCATGAATGCACATGTTCTAGGCCAGCAAAAGGTCCAAATAGTTGAGGCCCAATTCAACTCAAATTCACTCCACCTAATCCAAGGTATAAAACCATTTACATGAAAAGCAAGACACATTCTATGATCTCCATTTCTCTTTACACTCATCTTGAACTTTGAACTAACTTGGGCGTTTGAGTGTCAGTCTTCCATATCCACCCTTGCGCCACTATATACTGGAGATCAACAGCACCGGTTCAGGATTCCTCCCCACCTACATCACCTATTTCTGGTTTCAACGCGAAATAACACCGATTGCACGTTTTTGAGATCCTCAATCGAGGAGAATAATAACTCATGATAATCTTTACCAAGGGAAGTCCATATAACTCGAAGCTTGGACCACAAGACATCTATTTTTAGAGGTGTAGTGCCTTTAGAACATACTATACGACCATAGAGATCGTTCTTTCAAGTTTCATAGCCAATAAGAAATTCATTTTCAGATATGGTGCTAGAAGCCTTTCACACAAGATATGAGAAGTTGATTAATAAGTTTATCACAAATGTTATTATTGAGAGCTAGCAAACACGACCCTGTACAGGGGGAGCAGCAAGCTCTACAGCATAGGGCCCCAAATTTTGGAGGCCCCCAAATCTTGAAAAATCCAATCTTTTTTACTTTAATATTAAAAAGTATAAAAAAATATTATAAAAGTCCAATAAATTAAAAAAATGTTATGATAAAAACTTAATACATTAAAAAAATGAGATTAAAATCAAAATAATTATAATTATATTTCTTTTTTTATTAATATATAATTATATTTTTGATGTGTTATTTTAAATTATTATAATAATTTTTTTAAAATTTAAACATATTTTTTAAATTAGAACGAGAGCTCTGATTTGATTAAGCCCATCCTGAGAGCTAGAGCAAATGATTTGGTCATTTCTTTTATTTTTATTGCTTGATGATTGATATTAAAAAGATCAGAAGAAAAAGATGGTGTACCAAAGTAAGGCCACGATAACACACAATAGCTCATAGAAGTCATGGTGGGTGAATTGAGAGAAAGAGATCATGCATTATTAAGGTTTCAAATCGTAGCCCAAACAACACCACATTTTAACTTTCTATTTTATATCTAATTATTAACTCTTCAATTAAAATCAAAAGAGATAAGTGACTGACTATGTGAATGCAAGATGATTTTTCCAAAGTCCCATTTATGGAATCCAAGTCTTTTTATCTTCAATCTTTTTGTCTTACTCAAACACAACCATAGCCTATAATAGTCAGTAACTTTTGGGTGACATATAAGCTGATTCATTATCATGATCGTATGATTTTAAATATTTTTATCCACACACAAACATTGAAGCCTCAATAAGAAACACTGGCCCACATAAAAAGTGAAGTTCACTAATTTAAATTTGTTACCACTTTTTGAAATGAATACGTAAAAAGCAGATTCCCTTACGTGGGAAGCAAACAGTGGTTGATTCAAAAGCTACTCTCTTTACAATTGTGTTATTAAATCAAACACTAGCCAGATCAAAAGGAACCATATATTGTTGATGAGAGTATGATCACACTGCTTTCACACTCTCCTTACTGATTAAGCGTTAGAGAAGCATATAACCGCGTACATTACATTACAATATTAAAGCTCTTTCATTCAATATATAGTTCCTTTTTATAGCTTAGCTTTTTCATTGATTATTATTAAAGTGCTTCCACCTAGTCTCAAATTTTTGTCTTAGTATTTTCTATAATGGTTACATCATCTCCAACTTTGTGGTCTGAAATGATATTTGTAGCTTTAATCTACGTTGCTATTGTTAACCACGTGTCGATCGCTCAATGATGTAGTCAAATTGTTTGAATGAATTGAATAAACAAAATACTAGAATGTACAGATTGTACTATGATCTTATGTTGAATAAGGTTTTCTTTATAAGCAAAAAGTGCTACAGAACAAAACAAACTTAGAGCTGGGTGTTGTTTGTGTTATTATAGTATGTGATAATTATTAAGCCTTCTTATGTTGGCTGCATATATTTCAAATTATTTTCTTTTAGATGTTATTATTTCTTTTCCTTGCTAGAGTAATAATGATGGGATTCTTTCCATGTGGTTTATGCAAAAAGAACATTTTTATTCTCTTTTGTTAGTCCAGGTCTATGAAGCAGGACAATCTAAATCTGAATTCAACCCTTACACAAAAACATGAGTAATAATTTAAAAAAATGAATAAAGTAAATGTAATCATAAGTGTCGATGCAAGTGTCTGATACAGACACTAATACGTGTTAGATATAGGTATGATAATCCTGGATATCTTCAAGAATCGTGTTCGTTCACTTTCCGAACAAAGTATTTCGACCCTATTCTTGTCTGGGTTCACGAAATCTTTGCGGGGATAATTCTCGAAGAACAATCTGTTTCTGACAATGGAGAACAGATTAGAATGTAGAGGAAGTATTTTTTTCGTATTCGAAACCGAGACCAAATGACTCCTTATATAGGAGATCAACAATAGAAACCGAAATGACACACCTGTTCGGTAAAAACAGTTATGTTGGTTGGGAAACGACGCACCTGTTCGGCAAAACGGTTATGTCGGTTGGGAAAGGGTGCAACTATTCAAACGAAAATTTCGTTCGGGGCGCTGCCCCTTGGACCCCAGCCAGGGGCGCTTCCCCTTGGACCCCGGCAGGGCGCTGCCCCGCACTCCGGCAGGGGCTCCGCCCCTTAGACCCCGACGGGGCACTGCCCCGCACCCCGCCAGGGGCTCCGCCCCTTGGAACCCCGTTTCTATTATTCGTATTCAATTTCACGTTTGGCTCTACGAGCGTGCACTCCGCACTACCCTAACTCGTTTCAAGCTTAACGCATAATTGCATCGGCCTACAATAAATCACATTATTACCAAAATACATTGATGATACTAAAATCACCAACAATACGTATTTTTTCAGAGATGTCGGTGTTTCTAGTTACATATGTGCATGACCATCTCAAATAATTTAGAGGCTATTTTCTAATTTTAAAATTCGACCTATTCTAACGATAGTAGATTATTAAGATTAATATCTGGATTCCTACCATTGAGATCATCCAAACCTTTATCAAATCAATGAAAGAATCACCTTTCGTTCCCAAAGAAATTATCTATGACTATAAATATTTGAACAAAATTTGACTTTTTGTAACTATCAATTATAACTGTGCATCAATTCATACTAATAAATAAACAGTGTTATTTAAAATTTTATATTTTAAAAATATTATTAAAATTGTGAAACCCGTAAAATTTTGAAAAATTATGCTAAGGATTGTAAAATTTTATTACAGTTAATATAGAAGCATGAAGAAAATTTAATTAATTATAAAATTATAAAATTTTAATAAATATTATCTTATGTTAAGCTAATTTAAGTTATATAATTTGAAAATATTTTAAATATAATAGTTAAATTTATTATTATTTTTATTTAATTATGGTTATTTAATAAAAAATAATATTAAATTTTCTAACTTTTTAATATATTATTATAAAATAATCTTTAATAATATATCTTTCAATAGTAAAATAACAATATATTAAATCATAAATAATAATATATTATATTCTATTATAAAATTTGATATTAAAAAATTTCTAAATATTTAATTATGACCTATAAATAGTATCTAAAATTTATAATAAAAAATAAAATAAAATGGCAAGGTTTAAGAAAAATTATTTTATTATTTAAAATAAAATTATATAAATTAATTTCAAAATCCAACCGCTAGGCTACTACATTCACACATCCTATTTTTACAAACATTATATATTTGTACAAATTTTACTTTTATACTTTATAACTCCATTCACCTAAAAATTTGAAGTCCCTATTTTTTTGAGGTCATCTGCAACGGGTCAGGTTGCACGGGCCCAAAAATCACCATTTTATTGCTTTGTGGTTAATGTTTACTTAAAACATGCCTGCTTGACAAGCACGTTATGTGGAGTGATCGACTTGGTGAGTCCTAAGGATTTTTTTAGAGGGTAATGTTTGATGTATTTTAGAGACTTCAATTCTTTATGCTCGGTGAATGAAAATATTGATGCGTGGGAGGTTCATAAAGTATATGGGTTAGTTGATTCCAATGAATTCGAGAGCTTCATCTCTCATCTTGATTCTTATATCTTTCTTCATTGGGTAGGCGGTTTATGTTGTTCAACCTAGCGATTTAACAGCTAGTCGTCTTGACATAATAATGGTGTCTGACGATTAGGTGCATGTATTCTAAAGCAGGAGACAAGGCCCTCCAAAGAGACGAGGTCAACTTTAGGATAAGAGCTTTTGTAGATGTCTAGTCCTTCCTCAAGATTATTGATGCTCAAATATTTAAGAGGTATAAGGCTATGTGGCTTAGTGGAGAGGATGTTGGACATATGACTCCTCCACATACAAGAGGGGGTGCATTTTGGAGGTTTGAAAAAATTGATTGAAATCAAAATAATTTGGAAAATTAGAGTTTGGAAATATTTGTAAATAAATGAGTAAATAGGCAGCGCTAAAATGAAATAAATGGAAAGCCAAAGAAAAGAAAATAAAGTAAAGGAAATAAGGAAAAGAGAGAGAGACGCCTGAGATTTATACAGGTTCGACCTAATAATTCTTCTTGAAAATATCCATTAACTTGGGAGATTTCAATAGGATATGCCCACGAACCTCCTCTTACGAGGATATGATGTTTTCCAATGGCTAACTTCCAACCAAAATAACAAATAGAGTTTAGAAAGGTTATCCTCCAAACCAAACAAAGATTTTGAATATGATGATCTCAAACCAAGATGGAGTTTTACATTGGCTATCCTCCAACCCAAGGTGATATTTCATACAGGCTAAACTCGAACCAATTGAGTTTTTACACCAGGCAGAACTCAGGAACCAATGTGAGATTTTATAGAAGCTAATCTCAAACCGACCAAGCTTTTACATTACGCTGAGCTCAGGAACCATTGTGGATATTTTAATGGATGATCTTCACAAATAAAATAGAGCTTTTGATGCAGGCGAAACTTATAGCCAAATGAAGACCTCTTAAGACAATACTCAAACCAAACAAGAGCTTTTATTGAGTTATCTCCCGATCAAACAACTTCTTATAGAAGAATATTTTACTCAAGAGATGATAAACTCTTGGTAAATTACAATTAAGAACTCACCCATAAGAATGATCCTCACTTAGACATAAGACCACTCTTGAAGCAAAAATGCAAAATATATGTGAGAGAAATGAGAGGTTTATATAAAATGATGAGAGAGTGAGAAAGTAGAATCAAAATCTTTTTCTAAGTTATTTTGAAATGATATATAATCTCTCTATTTATAGGCCAAATTGTGGCTTAAATTTGTAAGCAATCCATGGATAAATTAATTGCAATAATAGATTAGCCTAATCAATTATTGCACCTTAATAATTGATTATTCAAGAAAAAAAATGGAAGATTACGATATTTAGTTGTTACCCATCATTAAGAGATTGTCCTAACCGATTTTTAACGTTAAAAAGTAAAAATAATCGATTAGAGCTTTAAGGATAATCAATTATCCAATTGTAAAAAGCCATCTAATTGATCAAACAATCCCCTAATCAGTTATCTAGGCCTTAAAAACATTTTTAGGTGGTTTTTACAAAAAAAGATAGACATCTTAAAGATTTTTAGTGTGTGTGTATGTGTGATTTTTCCATAGAATTTCTAGAAGTACCTTTATGCCTTTAAAAGACACTGATCACTCAGACGGACACAGCCAAACGAACTTTCATACTTACTCTCTTTTACAACTCTGAAGCTTCAAGTCTCGGCATCATTATATTTGACTTTAACAGCACACGAAAACCTTAAGTCTTCTAGCTTGATGAGAATTAAGATATCTTCAAGTTGATCATCGTTATCATAGAGTTGAAAGAGAAAACATGTACTAGTCAAAAAGTACAAGTCTCCAAGTTCCCCCTACAAGGGCATGGAGATTCAGAGGCCTTAGTGTGTTTATAACACGGTATGGTGGTTAAGGCTTGCCCACAGCAGCGTGAAGCCCTATACGGTGGTGTTTTGAGGTGGTTAAGGAGGCGTGCTCACATGAGGTGTGTTGGGTGAGAATATGGACTAGGGGAACGATCTAGAGGGGGTGAATATACCCTAATTAAAGGTTTATCAATATCATAGGAAGTCAACCACGTTTACAAATACGCAATTTTAAAATCTCACAAATTGTTCAAAGACAATGCTTAATTGAGTAATTCTAGATTACACGAGATGTGTCATGTACAATGATTCAATTAATATCGGATTGTAGCAACATTACTTTTCCTGATTTTAATCAGTACTAAAGCTCAATTGGGTACCAATTCTAACAAAACCTAACCTTATGTAATAAATCGATACCAACAAAAATAAATGATAAACTATGCTAAGAATTGATAACCTAAGCATGCAATATCCTATGAAAATTAAAATTCAAGAGTGAGAGTGAGAGATAGTACGTCGGGAAATATAGTGGTTCCACTTTATCATCCTCGCAGGAGCCTACTCCACTCTTAAATGGTTTCCCATTGGAATTTGTTTTCTTCCACTATGTTTTGACAAATATTACAAGATTTCATACCAACACTAATCCACAATGTTGCTGAGAAAAATAAATCTCCTATCTAGATCTTAACTTGTATACAACTTAATGCCAAACTGTTATGTGAAATCTTTACTCGATTCTCGCTTCTTGAATCTTCTAGCTTTAACAATATACTCACAGCCTTTGTGCATGGCAATCACCCCTGATCCTACTAATTTATTGAGCGATGAACTGTCCAAAGATTGAGAATAACTCCACCTTGTCTGTAGCCTTCCACACAGTCACTACCAAGGTCAACTGGAGGGAAGAACCTCCTTCTTTCATTGGAATTTTTCAGTACTAATGAAAGCAACCACAATCTTGCAAACTTACAAAAATATTAACAAACTCTTCAAGAAAAGTTAGTGTCAACACATGTCTCCCTCAAATATTATACATCTCCATATTCAAGATTAGAACCTAAACAAGAGGTTGAAGATGAAAGAAATTTTGTTTGCAAGAGATTTTGAGTTTTAAAAATGAAGGTTGTTGATTCTCACAAAATCACTCTGAAAAATGATATTAGTTATGTGCGTTATGTTTGGAATGAGATGACAAAAGGAGTTTATATGTGCTTGAGATTAAGCACAAAAATGGATGGAAAAGTTAGTTAGATTCGAGTCAAGAACGTTTCATGATTTGAGTCAAATGAGCAAGTAGAGTGGAACAAGATCAACATTAACAATTGACCCATTTTTTGTGTGATATGAGTCACCTTATATCTCTTATTTGAGTCATGAAGGCTCATGATTCGAGTCATCTATAAAGCTTAAATCTAGTCAATTTGGACAAATCCAAACAAAAAATGTGAAAAAAATAGTGTGATTCAAGTTAAGTAGAAAGTGTGATTTGAATCAAATGAGGTCGTGGTTGAGAGGATTTGTCTGATTCGAAGAAAGTGCAACTTGTGATTCGAGTCACATAGCTGTCTGATTCGAATAAAGTGAAAATTGCGATTCTAATCATAAATGTTGAAAAAATTTGTTTTCCCCTGTTCACTTTGACTAGGGTTAGGATATGTACATGATATAAGTCATGCACATATAATCTCAAATTTTCAAGTTTTTCAAAATACTTTAAGATTTCCATTTCCACCTAACTTGATCCAACATCTAATATGGTTCTTGTTCCATTAACTCAACCAACCAATTGACTTAAACCATCATGATCATACTCAAATAAAAACATTTGAATTATGCATGCTAAAAAACGAATTGATTCAAATTTCAATCCAATGACGTGCAATTGATAGTGAAATTCAATAAACAAAAAACAAACGAAACCAAAGTTTATAAGACAAATAAAAAAACCGTATTGGGGGTCTCCCTTGAATGTAATAGAGACACGCAACTTCAAGGTAAGAGGCATTAATGATGACTGGTGATGCTTGGTAGCACAACATGTACTTTTGATATTTATTGACGTGATATGGGGAGTTTGTTAAGAGATGATGGTGAATACACCCTAGAATAATCTTTAGCCATAATCTTGGATTGCTCTTGAGATTCTTAGCATGATTCGAATCCTTTCCATCTTGAAATATGAACGCACTGATCTCATGTAATTTTTCCGCGATGGAAAACTTAGTCGTATTCTTCAAAATACTTTGTTTACTGTATCAGTGAATGTTGGTTCCATTGTGTTAAAGAAACTTGGCAATTTCTGCTTCAGTGATGCATATATTCTTCCCCATAACACTTGAGAATATTTGGTTACTTGGATAAACACAAGCATGAATCCAAAAGTCCTTCACCAGTTCAGTGTAAACTGGACCTTGAAGACGGTCAAAGTATGTTTCCCAACCTTGAGTTTTGATTTTAGCAGAGAAATCAAAATCATTGTCCTTAAGATTTTTGAAATCTACAATCAGGTCCTTAAGAACTCTCGATTCATCGATTGAAGTTGATAGTTGAAGTCCAAGAAAAGATTATTGTTGTTGTTGCTGAATAGTAGTCACTTGTTGGGTTAAGCGAGTTAATTTGATGATTCAGTAACATTTTTTTTGCTGAGCAGATGAATATTGTTAAGCAGTCATTGCGAAGAAGATGAAGAACGACAGTTTTGATTTGCAAAGAACTTAAGGGTTATCTTAGGGCAAAAGTGTGAGATAGAGGCGAAAGTGTGTGAAAGGTGAGTGAAGTGAATTTAAATAAAAAGATATTAATGCAATGATGAGAAAATCTTGATAGTGTAAAAATTTGTGACAAAAAGGGAGGCGTGAGAAAATTTTAACCTAATCCTAATAAACCATTATACCCAATATGTCACTCTAGTGTTTTGGTGTGTTTCAAGAAAAGACAGTATTCTTAAATTAAACCACAAAACTTTCACTTGCTTGACAGCACTCAATGTAGCAAACATTTCTGACACACGAGTGCTTCGGACTTCAAAAGTCTCTTTGTTCATAAACACACAAGATCTCAGAATCTTATCTTAGCATTCTAAGACATAATCATTATGAGATTTTCATTTCTCCCATTTCGGACACAATACCATCAGTACATGTTTCAGAATGAATATAAATCTATCTTCAACAAGGGGTTTTGTAAAGATATCAGCCCATTGTTGGCTTGTGTTAGTGCTTTTATTGGCTGATTGACATCCATGTTTGGCTAAAACATAATAAGCAGCAAAACATAATGAATTATGAATCTTGCAAATATAAAAAGAACAAAACAGGTACAAGAAAGATGTTATATGGAATGTCATGACATCGCGCTTGCAGAACTGGAAGGAAGATTCAGTTTTGTACTCAACAGATACAGAATATTCTTGGAATATTTTGTAATCCTATGTGGCGCAAATTTAAAGGTCTAAAGAATATTTGAAGAATCAGATCAGAAGATTGAAGATTCAGGAAGAATCAGATCAGAAGATTGAAGATTCAGCAGTTTCTAATTTAGGAGATAAATTAGGAAATTCATGATTAAAAAGACCTTGATTGTAGCAGAAGATTTCTGCAGATTTGTAACAGCAAGGAGTGCTGCGATTTGTAAGCCCAAGTCCAATTGGGAATATGTTATAAATAGAAATCTTTGTAACCTAGTTTTATATAGAAAACCTTGTTTAGAAACGATGTAGTCATTAGGGTTTCTATAGGTAGACCACTCAGGTTGTGGGATGGCTGCCATGTCCTTCTCGAAACCTGTAGGTAAGAGCAGTGATTATACTCACTCGAAACCTGTAGGTAAGAGTTGAGTATTGTATTCTTGATTGAAGCTGTGAAGCAAGATCAAGTTATTGTTCATTGTTAAGTGTGTAAATAGTTGTTGCAGGGTTGTAATAGTTAGGTATCACTAGGGAGTAAGCAGAGGTTCTCTTGTGTTGGATGGATGTCTGAGATAAAGGTTGCATTGGGTAGTGACTAGGTAAACCAGAGGTTGTTTATCTGTAAACCTGAGGTTGTTTACATAAAATAGTACTACTGATAGTGAAATCTTCTTCCTGGCTTGGTAGCCCCCAGAGTAGGTAGTTAGACTGAACTGGGTTAACAATTGAATGTGTTATTTATCTTCTGCATTATGTTGTTTGTTCAGTCATGGATGTTATAGCATCGTTAATAACATCTGGTTCAGAAGTGTTAGGTGTTCCTTTACAGAACCATATAATCTTTACAATCTGGTTGTGTTGACTGAACATATGTGATTCCTGGTCTCGTTGACTCCTGTTTAGGGGTAATTAAAAATTGGGGGATCTTTCTATTTGGCCTCTGCTACATTAATAATAGATCAGATGTCTTGACATCGTGAATGACATACGAGTCTGTCATACCAGAATTTTTAGCTTGTATCAATAAATTTTAAGTTTAAAATTCCCTTCTGAACATAGTCTATGAAATGATGCTTCATCTCAATATGTTTCGCTCTTGAATGTAAAATAAGATTCTTAGATAAACATATAGCAAAAATGTTATCACAAATAATAGGAATGTTAATCTCATATATCAGGAAGTCTTCTAACTAACTCTTCATTCATAGGATCTAAGTGATGCATCTAGAAGAAACTATATACTCAGCTTCTCCTGTTGATAGTGCAATTGTTTGATTGTCTCTTGCTGGACCATGAGATAAGATTATCACCCAGAAACTGACAACTTCCAGAAGTGTTTTTCCTCTCAAGTCTATCTACAGCGTAGTCAGCATCACAATAACTTACTAACTTATATTCATTGGATTTTCTATAACACAAACCAAGGTTAGTAGTACCTCTCATATACCTAAAAATCCTCTTAAGATCTGCTAAGTGTGATTATCTAGGATCTGATTGGAAAGGAGCACATAAGCAGACATTGGATAAGATATCAGACCTAAAAGTAGTTAAGTATAAGAGAGAATCTATCATACCTCTGTATACCTTCTGATCAACCTTATTGCTTACCTAATCCTTCTTCAGAATACATGTAGGATACATACGAGTCTTCACTATCTTGCATTCTGATATGTCAAACTTCTTCAAAAGTTCTCTGGTGTACTTGCTCCAATGGATAAATGTCCCTTCTTGACTTTGATTTATCTGGATTCCTAGAAAGAACTTGAGTTCTCCTATCAGACTCATCTCGAATTCAACCTGCATAGACTTAGATAATTCCTTGCACAAAATAGCATTAGAAGAACCAAATATAATATCATCAACATATATTTGAACTACTAGAATATCATTTTTAAGTGTCGTACCGAACAAGTAGTGTCAACATTTCCTTTGGTGAAATCATTTTCTAAGAGAAAATTGGTTAGTCTTGCATACTATGCTCTAGGAGTTTGTTTCAAACCATACAATGATTTCTTAAGTTTGAAAACATTTTCTGGAAATATATGATTTTCAAAACCAGTGGGTTGGTGTACATACACTTCTTCAATTATGTAACCATTCAGAAATGTACTCTTAACATCCATTTTTTACAAGATGATGTTATGATTAATTGCAAATGAAATTAAGAGATGAATAGATTTTAACCTGGCAACTGGTGCAAAGGTTTCTACATAGTCAATCAGTTCTTGCTGACAATAATAGTGTGCTACTAGTTGGGCCTTGTTTCTTACCACTTATCCTTTCTTGTTGAGCTTGTTTTTGAAGACCCATTTGGTCCCAATAACATAAGTTCCTTTGGGTCTAGGCACCATATCCTAAACATTATTTTTGGAGAATTGATTAAGTTCCTCTTGCATAGCCAGAATCCACTCAGTGTCCAGAAGTGCTTCATCAACAGATGTAGGCTCTATTAAGAACACCAAACTCAAAAGCGTCTCTTCAGAAGGTTTGAATGAGGATATAGTTCTGACTGGTTCAATCTTGTCTCCCAGAATAAATTCTTTTGTTTGTGCATTATCATTGGAGTCTCAGCTTCAACCTCTTCTAGTTGAAAACCTTCAGAGTCTTTGGTCTCAGAATCTTTTGCAGCAACTTATTTATCTTCAAAACCTGAGTAGGTAATTCCCAGATCTGGAAATTTCTCAACTAGCTTTAACTTTTTAGGGTCAAGCTTATCATCAAATCTAACATGAACTGATTCTTCGACAATTTGTGTTTTAGTATTATACACTATATAGCCTTTTGAGCGTTCAGAATATCCTAACATTAAACACTTTTGTGCTTTAGAATCAAACTTGTTCAGATTATATTTAGTATTAAGAATAAAACACTCACATCCAAGTAGGTGAAAATATGAAATGTTGGGTTTTCTTTTCTTCCACAATTCATAAGGAGTATTACCCAGAATAGGTCTTACAGAGACCTTATTATGAATATAGCATGTTGTGTTTACTGCCTCAGCCCATAAGTGCTTAGCCATGTTAGTCTCGTTGATCATGGTTCTGGCCATCTCCTACAGAGTTCTATTCTTCCTCTCTACAACTCCATTTCGTTGTGGAGTTCTAGGGAAAAAGAAATCATGGGAAATACCATTCTCATCGGAGTTTTTTCAAAATGCTTATTTTCAAACTCTCCGCCTTTATCACTTCTTACTTTAATAATCTTGATATCCTTCTCGTTTTAACTTGTGAGTAGAAGGTAGAGAGCACATAATGTGAATCATCCTTTTGTCTTAAGAACTTAACCCATTTCCATCTGCTGTAGTCATAAACAATGACTAAGCCATACTTTTTTCCACTGACAGTAGCAATTTTCACTGGTCCAAAGAGGTCAATGGGCAAGAGTTCCAAAGGTATGGAAGTAGAAACAAAATTCTTTGCTTTGAAAGTAGTCTTTGAAAACTTTCCTTTATGGCCATAAATAGCATCTGAAGAGAACTTCAGATTTGGAAGGCCTCTGACTAAATCAAGTTTCTTTAGTTTAGAAATTCATCTCATGCTAACATGACCCAATCATCTATGCCAGATCCATTGCTCTTCATTTACAAACATGAGACATTTAGCATTTTGTTCTTTCAAATCAGAAAGTCTAATTTTGTAAATTTTGTTCTTCCTCTTTCCATTGAACATAATAAAGTCATCTTTCTGACTAATAGCTTTACAGGACTTTTGATCAAAGATTATATTATAACCATTGTCACTTAGTTGACTTATGGACAATAGAATATGTTGCAATCCATCAACAAATAAAACATTAGTAATAAAAGGGAGAGAACTGTTACCAATTGTTCCGGAGCCTATGATATTCCCTTTCTAATCATCTCTAAAACCTCAAAGACACTAGGCTTAAGTACTAGGCTTTGGAACATATGCCTTCTTCCTGTTATGTGTCATGAGAATCCAGAGTCCAGGTACTATGACTAGTGTTTTAACTGAGCTGCTAAGGATGTCTGCAACATAGATTATCTTGCCCTTATGTACCCATATCTTTTTGGGTCCTTTCTTGTCAGTACTCCCATTGTTCTTAACAAACTTGGGTTTAGGTGCAGAATAATCAAGCCTGTATGAATAGTGGAAACAAGTATTAAGAGCTTTTGGTTTTGCCTTTGGTTTTGAAATAGGTTTTTCTTTAGGCACATAACCAAGACCTCTTGTTCTTTTTCTGCTAAATCCATATACTATTGAAACCATTTTACTTATATCTATGTTTTTAGTCATAAATGTTTGAAAAGATTTGTCATACTTCTTTATGACATTATAACTATCCGCAGAAGCTTCGGAAATAATTTCTTCCTCAAGTTTTGAACTCTTCCTTTTAATGGTAGAGTTGTCATTCTTTAGAATACAATTTCTTTATTTAAAATGGAGAATTCTTTCTTAAGCTTACCATGTGCTTCAGATTCAGATACATGGACTTGTTTTAGATCCTTGTATTTGTTATGAAGCTTCCGACACTTTTCTAGAATTTCATATAAGCATAATTCTAATTCAGAACGAGATAGGTCAAAAAATACCTCTTCAGAGTCTAACTATGGTTCTGATTACGATGCAATGTTTTCATCAGATGCATTTATGCTTGCCATGAGCGACACATTTGTGTGCTCTTCCTCAGGGTCATCTTCTGAAGAATCAGAATCATCACAGGTAGCCATCAACCATTTCTTCATCGGGCTTGTCCTTTATGAGCTTAGGAAATTCATTCTTGTAGTGACATGGCTCCTTGCATTCAAAGCATGTGATGTCTTTGGTAGCACCAGATTTATTCTATCCAAAAGTATATTCGAAGCGATCACCTGTCCTTCTTAATCCTTTGAAATTTTTTCTTTTTCGTCCGGAGTTGGTTAACTATTTTGGAGAGAAGATACAACTCATGTTCTTCTTCAGAATCTTCTTCAGATTATTCTTCCTATTTAGCTTGAAAGGCTTTAGTCTTTTTCAGACTTTCCCATAGATTTCAGAGCCACGTATTTTCCTATTCTTTGAGGCTCATCTTCTTCAAGCTCTATCTCATGACTTCTCAAATTACTAACAAGTTCCTCAAGAGTAGTGTTGTTCATATCCTTATACAATTTCAACGTAGTTACCATAGGCCTCCATCTCTTGGGTAGATTTATGATAATCTTCTTAACATGATCGGTAGTAGAGTAACCTTTATTTAGAACCTTCAGTCCTACAACTAGAGTCTGAAATCTTAAGAACATGCTCTCAACAGTTTCATCATCCTCCAATTTGAAGGCTTCATACTTATGTATCAAGACAAACACCTTGGTTTCTTTCACTTGAGCATTTCCTTCATGAGTCATTCTCAATGAATCAAATATTGTCCTAGTTGCATCTCTGTTTATAATCTTTTCATACTCAGTGTATGAAATAACATTCAACAGAATGGTTCTAGCCTTGTGATGATCCTTGTAGTCTTTATTTTTGTTGGTTAGTCATCACTCTTCTTTCTATCTTGTTATCACTAGCATCAACATGATGAACATAGCCATTAACTGCCATATCCCATAGATCTACATCATGGCCAAGAAAGAAAATTTCTATTCTATTTTTACAATAATCAAACTTTTCTCCATAAAAAATTGGAGGTTTGGCACTATAGTGATCTCTTTCACTAATAGCAGGTGCAGTTGGCGGAGGGACATTTCCTATCATTACGTTTCAAAGAATTTCTAGATCTTTATCTGACACGGTGAAGTGTTTGATAATAATCAATACCACAACCGAAGCTCGGATGCCAATTGAAGGTAAAGGAAACACAAAAATAGGGGGATTTGAATTGGGTTTCAAGAATAAAAACTTTTTCTCAACCAAGAAAAATAAACAAAGAACTTAGAATAAAAAAATGGAAAAAATATTTTTATTCCGGTTCGCTGCTAATGAAGCTACCTCCAGTCCTCCCGCCAAGGTGATTTTGGCTTCTCACAATGACTTAATCCCCAATAACCAAACTTATTACAACCACAAAGACCCACTGTCAATGTCTTCTTGAGAATTCTAACTATACCATAGTCTCTCAAGGAACAATATCAACTTAAAAGTTGAGATACAAAAGGTGTGTTTACAAATATGCTTCTATGAAAGCAGATTACATAAATGAAATACAATGAATAACACAAAAGTGTTTGATAGAAAGTATAAGAACAAAAGTTTCTTGCTTTACAACTATTTTCACAAAGATGAAATATTTAAGATCAAGATGTTGTGCAAACGTTCGCGTGAGAGTTTTATAAAAAATTCTAGTAAGTTATTGTATTTTCCATTCTTCTAAGTCTTCTTTATATAGGCATAGAAAGATCCGTTGAAGGGTGAAGATGAAATTCCATAATTCTTAGTTGTATTCTTGCATAACGGTCAATGAGAGTGGTAGACAAAATGGTACCATAGTATTGTCTTTACGCCACAAAATTAGTGTAGTGGAAGGAATATTTGATCTTGTACCATGTACTATTCAATCACGTCAAACCTTTTTTATCTTATCTTCTAATCTTCATAGGCTTCATAATGCATGTTGGTGAAGCATGTTTAGAAGGATCAAAAGTTAAAAGAGAGTCTTCAGAACCTTTTCTTCAAAGTATTCAGAACTTGTTCTCCAGAACCTTGTCTTCTGATTCTTCAAAACTTGGTCTTTAGAACCTCATAACTTGGAAGCGCACAATCTTCAGAGTTTGAAAACTTCATAAGCTCTTCTATTTGAGTCACAGTCAGACGCTTTAAGATAAACGTTCTTCAGAACCGTTGTTTAGTATCATTCCAAAACTTAACTTATACTTTATAAAGTGCACTTGTATCTCTCTAGAATCAGAGTGTGTTGATTCCAAAAATTGATGACGTAACACACTATTTAATCAGAGTCAGAACATTTTAGCAAAAGCTACACTCTAGACAAAAACCATTAATTATTCTCAAAGAAACAATGTTTTGTTATCATCAAAACCAAAGGCCAGATGCATAACCAAATCTTGTTCTTACAAGATGGCCAATCATCATGAACACTTCTAATGAATTTTTTGGAAATGATATTCAGGGATATAACACAATCAACAACAATCAGCTTTCATCTTCCAAGATAGTCATTGATAATTGCAAGCGAGAACCCAAAGTTATGACCTTGTACACGAACCTTCATATACTAACTGCTTACAACATCATTAAATCCTTTGGGTAGGTTCACAAGAAACTCCTTTACAAGCTTTAAATAAAGAGACTAATGTTTATCACCATTTTCAGAACATGAGCATCGTTGAGCATTTTCATGATCTTGTTACACTTCTTAGCACCTTATATAAGACCCAAATGTTCAAAGTAAGAGGTAGAAGGTCGCCAACTTATTTGAGAGGTTATTCTTTTGAAGGCTAAAATCAAGAAGAACACCCCAAGCCAATTTAATTGAATAAACATCATCCTTACCATGGCACCACCACCGGTGATCCCCATGTAGAAGAGAGTAAAGCCGTGAGTGACCAAAAACAATCATTGAACAACTTATAATTCCAAACAAACAACTGCATTCTCCTTCTAAGATTTCAAATCCAGACTCATTCTTTCGAGTGACTAAATGTCTCTCTACTTTAATCTCATTAAACATATCAAGTTTTAAAATTTAAAAATTATTTATACTTCATCAATAAATTAAAATATTGTATAATATTTATTAAAAAATATAAATAAATATTCTATTAAAATTAATAAGCATTTAAAAAAAACTAATAAAGAAATTAGATCAATATTTATACTATAAAATCTCTAATAGTTTATCCTAGTGGTAAAAATAAAAACTTTAAGAAGATTAAAAAATAAACCTTTTTATAAATGTTCATTCTTGTTTGGACCATTCCTTTAACTTAATTTTTTAAAAATAATTTGAAATATAATTTGAAATATATTTGTGATTACTTACAATGTAAAATATTTTCATAGATGAAAAAAAAAACAGAACTTTAATTAAAAAATGAAAAAGTAAAAGAAAGAAACACAACAGGAATGCACTAAGACGAACCTAGAATTGAATAGACCAATAGAAAAAACTACACTTTAGTTGAAACTTAGAATTGAATATACCAATAGAAAAAGCTATATAAGGCATCTGCCTGAATGAGAAAGATATCTAGAAATCACGCAAAACAGACACAGAATATCCATACATTTGAGGCTCTCTCTGTCTTTATCAAGGAAGCTAACTCTTTTAGTGTTTTTAGCAAGAACATAATTGAATTTTAACAATCCAGCGGAGACACCTACTTCATCCTCAACAGTAAAAATATCACTCTTTTGGTTAATCAAAATACTAGAAATCAAAGATGGGAACCTAATTGGAAGTTTCACCATATACGACTTAACATGCTTAACTACATAATCACCAAATTCGAAAGCAACCTTAGTTCATTTCTGATAAAGTAAACTAGCTAGACTAGGAGTAATACTAGAACCATAGGAAAAAGACACCCAATTTGGAACGCCTATTTTGTAGAGAATTACATATTTCACACCGAGGTTCGAAGCAACCAGCAGTTCCTTAGATGGTCAATCATCATGAACATGTCTAATGATTTCTTTGGCAATGGTCTTCAAAGATGGGACACTGTCAACAATAATTAGCCTCCGTCTTCCAAGATAGTCATTGATAATTGCAAGCAATGGCCTCGTACATGAACCTTCTTATACTCACTACTTACAACACCATTAAATTCTTTGGGTATGTTCACAATAATCTCCTTTACAAGCTTCAAATAAAAGGGACCAATGTTCATCACTATTTTTAGGACCTGAGCATTATTGAGTAGTTCCATGATCTCGTTGCACTTTTAGCACCTTAAACGAGACCCAAATTTTACAGGTTAGAAGCAGAAGGTGGCTAACTTATTTAAGAGGTTATCCTTTTGAAGGCTAAAATCGGGAAGGATAACCTAAACCAATTTAATTTTTTTTTTTGATAAACTAAAAATTAATTTAATTGAATAAACATCATCCTTACCATGACACCACCACAAGTGATCCTTGTGTATAAGAGAGTAGAGTCATGAGTGACTAAAAACAAATTATTAAACAACTCCTACTTCTAGACAAACAACTACATTCTCCATATAAGATTTCAACTCCAGAGTCATTCCTCTGAGCCACTAAAGGTCTCTCTACTTTATTCTCATTAAACATATCAAATGTACAAAATATTAAAATATTATATATATATTTTTTTAAATATATAAATAACTTTTCTGTTAAAATTAATAATATTCTTTACAAAATTTATACTATAAAACTCAAATAATTTATGTAAAAATAAAGGTTCGGTTATAACACCTCAGTTGATGATTATGCAGAAATATTAGATTGCAATCATTATTCTCAAGTATGACTATCTAAAAAAAAACTTTGAGATAGTTCTAAAATAAACCTTTTCATAAATGTTCATTCTTGTTTGGACCATTTCTTTAACTTAGTTTTTTAAATAATATTAAATATAATTTTAAATAAATTAGGATTACTTACAATGTAAGATATTTTCACATATGAAAAAAAAAAACCCAACTTTAACTAAAAAAAGAAAAAGAAAAAGAAAGAAACACACCAGGAACGCACGAAGACGAACCTAGAATTGAATAGACCAATAGAAAAAGCTACACTTCAGTTGAAACCTCTCATTGTTCTTTTGTTCCGCGTTTTCTATTTCTGTCTTTATAAATACCTCTCAAATCTCACTCTTAATTCCTCTTTTTCTTCCCTTTTTCACTCTCAAATCCTTTTCTCTGCTTTACTTTCGCATCATCAAAACGCAGTGTGAAGAGTGATAGTGATAGTGAAACGCTGCTCAACAAAAATTAAAACCGTTTCTTCTTTCTCTTATGGATTGCCCAAGGAGAACGAAGATCAAATTTGGATCACTCATTTCCACTATTTCATCATCATGATTTTCCGGTTCTTTCATCCTTTTCTTCTTCTACTCTTCACTCAATTTGGTACTTTCTTTATTTATTTATTTTTTTGTATATATTTTTCTTTATTTATATGTTTTTATGATTTTGATTCATCGTTTTGAGTTGATTTGAGTTGAATTGAATTAAGATTATGATTTTGCTAATATTATTGCTTTTTTTTTTTTTTTTAACTTTTTCTTTGTTTTTGTTTTTTTTTTCTATCTTCATGTCAATTAAAATTGGACTATAGTGAATTTTCTTGCTTTCTTACCTTTTAGGTTGAGATTTTGATTTTTGATTTTTCTTAAAAATACATCTATTTATTGTGTTCCTCTTATGCTATCATTATGATAACATTGAAATTGAGGAGTGTCCTTACTTAGTTTAGTATATGTATGTATGTACCTGAAATTCACCTGGGATGGGACCACGGTTTCTTCGATTCGTATATTGGTTACTATTATTGTTTTAGTTCTATCAAATGGTTGCTCAAATTATGGATTGATTCAGTGTTGTCAAACAGCGGCTATAGTGTTGTGGCTAGTGTAGTGGAATTTGGATGAATTGTTATCTTTCCGCGATATGCGATTTAATGTGAAGTGTTAAATTAGATATAACAAATCGCTATTTTGTGTGATCCACGATTTATGGCATCAGATGGATTTTTTTCGTTTTGGAGGTCTAATGTTATTTGTTTGGGTTTTCAGCGTTGCTGCAAGCATTTACTGGAACCTATGGTATAAACTATGGGAGGATTGCCGATAACATTCCTTCGCCTGATGAAGTTGTTACGCTTCTCAGAGCTTCGAAAATAAGGAACATTAGAATCTATGATGCTGATCATAGTGTTCTCAAGGCTTTTAGTGGAACCGGTCTTGAAATTGTTATTGGAGTTACCAATGGACAGCTGCAAGACATGAGTTCGAGTGCGGACCATGCTTTGAACTGGGTTAAAGAAAACGTGCAGGCGTTTCTTCCCGAGACACGAATTGTTGGAATTGCTATCGGAAATGAAGTTTTGGGTGGGTCTGACAATTCTTTGTGGGGGGTTCTTTTGGATGCTGCGAAAAATATTTATAATGCTACGAAGAAACTTCATCTGGATAAGCTAATTCAGATTTCTACCGCTAACTCATTTGCCGTTTTTAAAGATTCTTACCCTCCGTCCTCTTGTAAATTTGAAGATAATGTTAAGCAGTACATGAAGCCGCTATTAGAGTTCTTCCAACAAATTGGATCTCCTTTCTGTTTGAACGCATACCCTTTCCTAGCTTATGTGAGTAATCCAGCGGATATTGATATAAATTATGCTCTTTTTCAACCAACAAAGGGAATTTATGATCCAAAGTTTAAACTGCATTACGATAACATGCTCGATGCTCAGATTGATGCAGCTTATGCTGCTTTGGAGGATGCTGGATTTTATAAAATGGAAGTCATAGTTACGGAGACAGGGTGGGCCTCTGCAGGAGACCAAACTGAACCTGGAGCAAATGTAACTAATGCGAGGACGTATAATTATAACTTGCGCAAGAGGCTTGCAAAGAAGAAAGGAACGCCGCATAGGCCTAAAAATGTTGTAAAAGCGTATATTTTTGCAATCTTCAACGAGGATTCGAAGAATGGTCCTACCTCCGAGAGAAATTATGGATTGTTCAAAGCTGATGGGAGCATATCATACGATGTCGGGTATCATGGACTTAATGCTGGATATTCATCTCATTTGTCTCTTAAGGTACTATAAATTTCATTTGATGCTATATTGTTTAGTTTTATGCTCATTTACAACTTTTCTAGCATAGACATTGTATAAACTTTTACTATACTTAGACTACCTTATTGGAAACTATGTATCCTAGTTTCTAAGTGTGTATGTTTGGTTTATGTATCCTAGTTTCTAAGTGTGTATGTTTGGTTTCAGCCACCCATAATTGATTATGGGTGTGTAGAATTGATTTTGATATGTTTGATTGTTCTCCCGTAGAATTTTGTATGCTTTTCAGAATTGATTCTAATTGAAGGTAGGATTTATAGTTTTTGTGTCTAATTGTGATTTTTACACTGAAATTTCCTATTCAACTCACTTTTGCTGAAATTAACATAAATCACTTTATATTCAACTCACTTTTAACCTGAATCAATTTTACAAAATCAATCCATTCAAAATCAATTTTCTTCACTGCAAAACGAAACACACGCTAAATAAAAGAACTATATGGTTTAGGGAATTGAGTGGAAGTTTGGGCTTCTCAAAAGTGCATTTAAACAACTAAAATATTAAGAAATTTGACACACAAGTTGGTTGTATAGCATGTTTGGTTTGGCTTTTGGAAGAGTCAAAAGCAATCATAGAGGTGTAAAATTGATTTTGGAGTGATTTTTAGGTGTTTGGCTCTTCTAAAGTAGAATTGATTCTGCCTCCAGAACTGATTCTACTAGAAAGCTAGAATTTGTAGCTTCTGAGTTTAAACTTGATTCTTACATTGAAATTTGTTGTTTAATTCACCTTTACATAAATGTATCCAAACATAAATCAATTATGCTAAACTCAATTATGTTAAAATCAATTATACCAAACCCAATTCTGTCAAACACACACGTAACAAACTAATACTATGACTTACTCTGTCAAGAATTTGAAAAGTTTTGCGGCGTAAAATGTATTTTGCTGTATTCTTTCGTATTTGTTTGTTTAATTAGTGTTGTTAATAGCACCACTATGTTGTTATTATGCATTAGAATTTGGGGTAGTCAATGCGATATGTCAACCTTGCTTTTTTGCAGTATAGTGGTGTGTTTTTATATATCCGTTATAGCGGTATGTTAATGAATAGCGGAGTTGTGTATTTAATTAAAATTGACAAGTTTGCACTTGCATTAATACTTGTGAATTAAATTGCTAAATTAGGAGTTTGAAACCATGTTAAGTATTCTTATCTGGTTTTTACATGATTTGCAGGATATCAATAATCAAGGTCTGTCGCAGTCTTATATGATCACCACGATATTGTGTTTATCAGCTCTGATACTGATGATTTTCTAGAGTTAATTTCCTTGGCAATGAAGTGATTTTCTTGCCTCGGCTTTACTTGCTCTGTCAGTGTAGATCAAAATTATGCCATTGATGATTGCCATATTTCATAAATCAAAATCTGGAAATTTTGATGTATTTTATTCATATTTAGAAATCGCATAATCATAATTATTTCTTCTCATAAAACATCATTCCCTATCTTTACTTGGTTCAGATATAGAACTTTTCAGTTTTAAGTATATACTAAATTGTGAACACTTCAAATGTAAGTTCATCAATTATACTCTCTCTGTTCTATTTATGTTGATCAAATCAAAGCCCTTATGACTTAACATATAAGGACAAAATTGAAAATGAATTGTAGGTGGGAAGAAGCTTCTTTTTGTAAGTCACATTATGAGTTGTGATCTATTGTCACAAGATAGAGAGAAATATAATCCTCAATAAACTATCTTGTATAAATATGCATTTTAATTAACTTTGTGTCTATGTTTGATTGTGTTTCCTTTTTCACATGCAAATTTATGTTCAATTGGTTGAATATATAGTTAATTTAAATAAAGTAAAAATTGTAATTGATCACATAGTTGAATTAATAAAATTTTGATCATGAAATGTATTGTTCAATTGAGTTAACTATGTTTTAGATGTGATTAAAAAGATATGCGATAAAAAAATAATATCTAAATAAAAATAAATTATATTCTCATTTTGGTTCAATGGAAGAACTAAAATATATTTTAATAAAAGCTAGTTGAATGATAGGGATACTCAATGCCAAAATTACTAATCAAATTAAAAGCTTTAAATTTATCTTTAAATTTAATTTTAGAATCAAAATCAATTTTACTTAAAAGAAACATTTAAATATATCAAAATGTTTGCACACATGCTTCAAGATATCTACTGTGATCTCTGCTTCAAGATTATTATTAAAGCAAAACTAATTAAAATGGAATAATCTACCATAGTTTTTTTTTTCTAACAATTTTTTGTGGGAGATTTTCAAAACAATTGAATAAAAAAAATCTTCCATATCTTTAAGTTAGGTGGCATATCAGTAATATATATAGAAAATTTATTTAAAAATAAATTATAAGAAAAAAAAAAATCAAATAATTGAATGATAGGTGCTTCTAACCAAACTTATATAGTGGAGTTCTCTGAAAACTAACTTTAAAAAGTTTCTCTTCTAAAGTATGCATTTTCAAAGAAAACACTAATAAACAAATGAATAAACTATTAGGGTGTGATCTTTAATGAACAAATTAAATAGATACGTATTGATATCCCTTTTTATTTCATGTGATGTATTAGTTAAATTGATGCAACTATAATCTATTGCTAAATATTCATTTCCTAAAAAATCATCTATTATTTATGTATTTTAACTGATAAATATAATATGAGAGTATGACTCATTTTATTTATGTTACTGTCATGATGTATGTATGATGTCTAACATGTTGAACACTAAGCTATTTTGACTCTGAGCTTATAGAACTTAAAAACAACAATGCACATAACTCAACTGTCCTATAAATCATATTATATTTATATCAGAATAAGAATTATAAAATTTCTTTCTTCTAATTCTAAAATCTAAACTATTCAAGTAGTCATGGGAATGATAAAATATAAAAATTGCGATGTATAAGCACAAGTGTATATATTTTAGAGGCATTTTTTATGCTATTAGACCATTTCCATCCGTTGACATTTTTTGCAGGCTGAGATGGATGTAAAAATAGTATCAGTCAACTATTATCAAGCGGTGATGAAAACTAATAACACACTATCCAACTGTCAAAGGTTGTTTATATTAGATCAATATATATAAATAAATATGTGTATGATGTCGGACATATATCAGTGTTCAACATAACATTAAATAAAAATATGTTTGGTGTTTGACATATATCAATATAAGATACGACACCGAAACGTTGTAATTATGTTTAATTTATGTTAAGAATGCTTACTTTGAATTAGCCTATATTACTTTTTATATATGAAACAATCAACACAAATGGTGCATTATTAATGCATTTCTACTTACTCTTTCTCTTCTAATACACATATGGGGCTCAGAATCAAGGAGCCATAAATCATATGCAACATGACACACACCAATAAAAACATGTTTCAAACAAAAAACACGACAATTTTCATTGTAATCATTGTGGTTACACTGTCACTACAAACCTCAGAAGCTGAAGATTACACAGTAGGAGGAGACACCGTAGGTTGGACCAGTTTTCCACCTGGTGGTTCTTCCTTCTATTCCAAATGGGCTGCAAATTTTACATTCAATTTGAACGACAATCTAGGTAATTTAATTAATCACAAATTCATTTTTTTTCTTTCTATATTAAACTTTTGAAGTCAAAAATAGTTGTAATATTATTGGTGCCTTTTTTCAGTGTTCAACTATGAATCTGGAAGCCACAGTATTGTTATACTAAACAAAGCTAACTATGAAAAGTGTAATGTAAATGATGATATTCAAACCTTTAACAAAGGACCAACAAAAATAACCTTGGATCGAACCGGTGATTTCTACTTTAGCTGTAGTTTATCAGGTCATTGCAGCAGTGGCCAAAAGCTAAGTGTTAAAGTCACAGACAATGCTTCTTCTGATATTTCACCGGCTGAAGCTCCACCATCACTAAGTACTGGACCAGGTTCTACTGCTATTGCTACTCCACCACAGAGTTCAGCTTCAGCAACACCTATGGCTGCTACCTTCACTCTTCTCCTCATTACTATTGTCTTCAACTTTTTCTCAATTTTAAATGCATGTTTTGATTCGCGACGAGATTGACAGAATCACAGTGAACCATGGTGGTTTCTGGAGAAGCTAACACCTTAAGCTTTTCAACAAAAATATCGTGTTTGGTATGAATATGATATGAATAAACAATATTATTATTATATTATAGGCTAATGAATACATTAGCTTTTTACTAAAGTCTTATCTTTCTACTAATGAAAAACTTAAATTGAATTTGCATTTAACAATTGGTTTTTAGCTGTATGATAGAACATATGAACATGGCATGTTCACATGTTATTTTGACTTTCAAACAGCTAAATTACATTGTAACAATATACAAAAATATGAATGTGACTTGATGTATATATCAATAGAAATAATAAAGCTATAGTAGAATATAATTAAGTGGCAGTAATTAACTTTATAAAATGAAGTCAACTATTTGATGCTTAGCCTCCACTCTCCTACAAATTGGACTTCTCAAGACATGCTCAAAGTGAAATACAGGACATCATGATAATTAATCATTTTTAAATAATACAACTAGGAGTTTTTTTTTAAATTCAATTATGCTAGACTTGGTGAAAATTAACACTAAGATTAAATCAGATTTGGACGTGCTATGCTCTCCTTCTTAACTCTATTTAAAAAATCAAGCAAGAAAATTTACGATTTAGAAAGAAATTCAACACTACTACTATTTTCAAACAAACAAAAAACTTCTAAATTTAAATAGAGAGAAATATTTCAAGTGATGTTTCATTTATTTAATCAATGGAATTGGAATAGACAAAGGAAGAGAATTTCAATTATAAGTATGAAAAGTAGCTTATCATAAACATAATAATAGTATACTTTTTTTCTGTCCATATATATATATATATATATATATATATATATATATATATATATATATATATATATATATATATATATATATATATATATATATATATATATATATATTTGTAGTAAATAAGTTATTTGGTACAACAACTCAACTTTGGCTTCTCATTTTAAAACAAAAAAAAGTTGTATAGGGTGTTTTAGGTTAATTATGAAATGTGGTCAATCAAACGCAACTGAAAGTTTAATCGGTATAATCATGAAATTTTGAATGAGTTAATTGGTAGTTAATTGCACTTGCGTGTGTGCATGTGGATGTATGCTTTATGAAGTGGGCTTGGGTCTTCCTGTCAGAATTGAAATCCATGATCTATTTCATTTAACACATGTGGCCTTTGGGGGTATCAATCAAGGGGAGAAAATTGTCTTCCCCCATAATTTGAGGAAGAATCAATCTTCCTTCACTCTCACATTTAGGATTAGGAACTAGAGAAATTGTTTCTATTGCTTTCTAGTTTGGCTCAATGGGTCCTTTATAAATACCCTAACCCTAGAATAAGGGAGGGCATTCACTTATTCCAAAAAGAAAACACACAGAGTTTTTCGTAATTCCACCTTGAGCATGCTTTCTCTTAACTATTGTACCTTTACGTAGTACAATTGACACTCATTGTGGGACCCTGACAAAACTAACCTATACCATACGCACATTTCCATCACATACCACCTCAATCACCATCCTCAAGAAGATAGCCACACGAGGCTTCACGTCGAATGGTAGCGGGTCCTGATAACAATCAAGCTTTGGAATAACTGTGTCACTACTATGGAAGAAATGAAAGCTGCTATATATCAAAGAATTATGCCACCACAATCAAGCTTTGGAAGACAATGTTGTCAACCTGCATCAGCGATAGTAGGAGGTTGAACTCCTTAAAGAAATCGATTCCTGGACTTTCATCCTCTTTTTGATGAAATTTAGGGGGGTCTCATGTTGGAAAATTTGAAACCCTTCTCATTGGCAAAGTTTCACAGAAAAATCGACCCTCGTGACCATGTCGCCTCAATCAATATGGATATCATCGACTCCAGCGACTCTGAAGGGCAAGCTTCTCTTTACCACCTTTAAAGACACCGCAATGAGTTGCTACATAAGCTTACCACACCTTTAAGGATGCTCTAATATGCATGTAAAATGCAATTTCCATTCTCATTAACAAATTTCTTCTTTTTCGTATAGTTTTTTTAGTGCATCAACTTAAAGCTATATCATCTTAGTTATATTTTATTTTTCTGGTTTTACTTTGTTTGCATACTAATATTCACTGGTCTTGTGTTTTTCACGCATGAACTCTTGTCTCTTAGTTCTGAAGTTGATCAAACAGATATTTCTCTTTCATGTTCCTTTTGATCTTTTGTCTAGTTAACTATGATTGGTAAGGGAGATCCCAAACATCTTATTTCATTGGCTTGATGCATATTTTGGTTCTTTAACTTAATTTAAGGTTTCACTTTAGTCCCTTATTCAATAAACGTTACGTACTGGTCCTATAACAATAGTTTTGTTAGTCAACTTAATCCTTTCCGTTAAATATTGGGGAAAAACGTTAACTTTAGCATATGTGGCAGTCTAAGAGGTATTGTGTTATTTGACCCGCTCTTTTTTGAATATTTTGAATTTGGTTATTTTGTGTTGAAACCTTTTGGTTGTCTCCAAACCTTTCGGTGTTATTTCATTGTGTTTGGCAAAGTTGTAACACCAAAAGAAAAACAAGATAAACCCAACTTCAGAGGGAAGTTTCTGAACATGTGCTACATACAAAGCCAAACAACACTTTCCATTACTCCCTGTTTTGAAAAACTTAACACTGAACATAAAAAAGGCAAAAAAAAAAAATAGGGTTTAAGAAAACACAATGGATTTCACACCAGGGACTAGCATTAAATCACCGATTTTTCTTCTCAATTACCTTTTGATTCCTACAATATCAAAGAATTCCAAGAGCGACTAGCACGTGAACTCAAAGTTGGTCTTCACCCTCTAATGGTTGTTCGCAAACACTTCAAAATCCCAATTATTGTTTTCTTTATGCCTATAGTTCGTTGTTTGTTAAGTTGAAAGTTTTGGGTGGTGGGTGTATATGTTATTCACCATAATCTGACTTAATATTTTAGGTTGTGAGTATTTTTAATTTGATATTATGTCAAACTTAGTGATCCTTTGAAGATATTGAACAAATTAAGTTTTAGGGGGTGTTTTTTAAAACTTTTGTTGAGGTTTTGAGTAAGATTAGTTTGCTTTGATTTATCACTATATCTCCCAGAATCTTTCAATTTGACCTTAGAGATTATTTTGATATATCACTATGCTTCCCATGATCTTTCAAATTGACCTTAGAGATTATTGTAATTGTTGAAGAGTTTATTGAATCACATATCCATGTTTTGGGCAGTTATGTTTTCCATTCGAATGCGACCATGTACATCTCGCTAAAAAGAACCAACCCACAAACATTTCTACCCAAACTACGAAGCTATGATTTTTTCCATTGCACGAGGTAGTGCTTAGGCACAAGAAGCAAAGTCTTGGTGAGTCCAATAAACTAAAATCCAAAAACATTTGTCCTTTCTTTGCCTCTTAAAGTTAGGACGTAAGTAAATATCACGCTAATGTTCAATCACGAAACTAACTAAATGGATCTCATTAAATACAACAGATGTGAGGGGTGCTAATACCTTACCTTTGCATAAGCGACTCCCAAACCCTAATTTATTTGTGATTACCATCTTATTCATTTCTCATTTGTTTGAGGATTTTATCGATATTCCCCTTTCCTTTTGGAACAAATAAATTTTGGTGGTGACTTTGTTGTATTTTGAGTGTGTGATGCACTCGAGTATTTTTTATGCCACGACAGTAATCAAAATTGTTCTCTTGTCCAGATTGATTTCGTGGGATTGGTTTGGAGTTAGAACTAAGGGTAATGTTATTTGTAATAAGGCTCATTGGTTGTTGAATCCCTTAAGTTGCTTTCCATAGTCGGAAGATTTTTCTCTATCTAACTTGTTTCTCTTTTGTAGTGGGTTGCTCACTCCCTTATACTCAAGTTTAATATTGATCTTACCGGATCAGAAGGATCGTCAAGGTCTCCAACATGGTGGACTTCTGTGAACTAAGGGGTGTACCTGCAAGGTACTCCGATGCCTAAGTTAGTTTGAGAGCAAGGAGAGCAAGTACAATGGAGATAGGTTAGAGTGAATAATGAATACCTAACCCTCTAGTGAAAGAGGGTATTTATAGCCCCCGGCATTGGGCCAATATTTCCTAATTGGGCTAAATCCATTTGAGGCCCACGTGCTAGGAAACTGCCAGAATCCCACGTGGTAGGGCTGAGTCAGCAAATAACTTATATTCTGGATAAATGGAGCGTATTAAATCCCTTAAGTTGCTTTCTATAGTCTGAAGATTTTTCTCTTTCTAACTTGTTTCTCTTTTGTAGTGGGTTGCACACTCCCTTATACTCAAGTTTAATACTGATCTTACTGGATCAGAAGGATCGTCAAGGTCGGCAACATGGTGGACTTCTATGAATTGGGGGTGTACCTGCAAGGTACTCCGATGCCTAAGTTAGTTTGAGAGCAAGGAGAGCAAGTAGAGTGGAGAGAGGTTAGAGTGAATAATGAATACCTGGGCCTCTAGTGAAATAGGGTATTTATAGCCCCCGACGCTGGGCCAAGATTTCCTAACTGGACCAAATCCATTCGAGACCCACGTGCTAGAAAACTGCCAGAATTCCACGTGGTAGGGGTGAGTCAGCAAATGACTCATATTCTGGATAAATGGAGCGTAGGGTTCGGAGCAAGCTTCCCGAATTCCTCGTTAGTGGTGTTGACCATGTGCTCTTCTATGAGCACGTGGGATTGTTGCTTATAATGACCAATCCATGTGTTTATTGGGCCTGGAACGGAGTTGGGCCTGTTCGGCCAAGGGTAACGGACTGGGCCCATTCGGTCTAATCCTAAGTGTTGGACCTGCTCGACCCAGACCAGAACAAATACAATTCAATTTCTTATAAAAAATGTTGGACCAAATAATTAAGAGCATTATATTGAAAGTATATAATAATTCATTGCATTGTATAAGCTTTTGGGAGCAAACTGATGAGAGCAAATTAAAATAAGCACTCTGGAACTGCAGGAATTGGGTTTTAGAGGGCGTAATCGATTACGTGAAAAGGCGTTACCGATTACGGGAGGAATTTTCAGTTTTGCACTTCTGTTTTGAGTAGGCGTGACCGGTCACAACATTTGGCGTGACCTAACCGATTACGAGCCCGTTTTTGGGCTCTTTAGCTTATTTTTTAAGTTGTTTTGTATTCGACTGGTTTTACTTAGCTTATATAAGTACCCTCAAGTGTAATATTTGTTGTTAATGTCAAATTCACTTCTCGTCTCAATTACTCTCTCTCTCTCTAGCATTTTTCTTACTTCATTTTTTTTCAATTATCACTTTTCTCCACTGATTCACCAACATAATTAACATAGTTTGTGTATGTTCCACAAAATTATAATTCTATTAAAACTAACAAAATTTATTCATTTTGTTGTTTAATATTAGAGTTTGACCTAACTCATCCTTACAAAACTGGTTGGTAAGGTGAGGAGTGTCACTCGATTTAAACTCTTTCAATACTCTATCTCCAACCAATGTGGGACTTTATGATCTTCCTAATACACCCCCTCACACCCAACATTCTCTTTGGGCTTGGTGCGTGGATATTAATGGTGGGCAGCCCATGGTCTGATCGATAGGCTCAGATATCATATTAGAGTTTGACCTAGCTCATCCTTACAAAATCGGTTGATAAGGTGAAGAGTGTCACTCTATTTAAACTCTTTCAATGCTCTATCTCCAACCAATGTGAGATTTTAGGATCTTACTAATATTTAGTGTAAATAATGTTTAAACGACAAATAGAAAGGAACTCAAACAATAATACTTAATACTTTATAATTAATTTTTAATATTTACTCTATTTTCATTTCGAGAACACCCTGGCCTTAAAATTTTAGGCACATCTATTTCTCTTCTACATTCTTTTTCATGAAAATTATGTAAACTAAAAAGTTTTTTTTATTGTTAAAAATAAATTAAAGAAAAATAAGTAAATGTAACCCCAAAAAAGAATAGTATTACTAAGTAAGTAGATTGAGAGGACCGGTTCCTTTTCTTTTGGGTCTTTGTTGAGACGACTTAAATAAATCTTTCAAATAAAATAAATTAAGAATTACTTATTTCAAACAAATATTTATACTAATAGCAAAGTTAATTATAATATATTGTCTTAAAAAAATTAGATAGTTAGTAAGAATCGACTAGCAACTCCTTTAAAAATCTAATAACTCAATTAAATTATTTTTTAATAAAAAGTTCTAATAAAAATTACGCAACAATTTCATCATTTTGAAGCAATAATACTAAAAATAAAAATAAATTAAAATCAAATAAAGTAGAATAAAAACGTGTAGAAAGATTCAATAATTGACTTTGACTCCATGTCTATTGCTCTGTCTCATGCAAACGTTACAAGTCAAATTGGTTTGGTAAACTTACCTCATTAGTCTCTTCCCACGCGGCTACCCATTTTCTAACTTTCTTTATACTTCCAAGTCTCAAATTTCCGCAAATCTAAACACTAATTTCGTTGACCTAACAAATTACTGCATGAAAAACAGCACACACCCCCACACCGCCTTAAACAGTTAAACGTCACCGTTTGATCCTTCTAGTTGGTTTGTTTTTTGTCCATTATCTTGGAGCATCAAAATAACACGCTCTGTATAAACGCAACCTCTCTTTTTTTTCCCTATAAATACAAACCAAAACACATTTCATTTACAATTAACTTCTTCCATTTCGGAACAAAAACAACAAACTCATATTCCTAGAAAACACAGGGGCGACCCAAACCTCAAAAGAACACACTACACACAACCATGGCAAGAAACCTAAATGTTCTTGTTTTTGTTCTTCTTGCAATAGCAAATCTTCTCCATGGTTCGTTAGCTCAAAAACGACACGTGGTTGGTGATACCACAGGCTGGACTATCCCAAACAATGGTGCTTCATTTTATGTCAACTGGGCTTCAAAAAATACCTTCACAGTAGGCGACACTCTTGGTAAGAAACAATAGATCTACTAATTCAGTCTTTGTCGTTTCGATTCGTGTAATTAACTAATTTTTATATATATTTAAAATTTGATTTTGCAGTGTTTAATTTTCAAACTGGAGGACACAATGTTGCTAAGGTAACAAAATCAGCGTTTGATGGTTGTAATGGAGCGAACACACTTTCTATCTTAACAAACGGTCCAGCTACGGTGACTCTGAATGAAACGGGACAACAATATTTCATTTGTACCGTTGGAACTCACTGTTCTCTTGGTCAGAAAGTTTCAATTAACGTTGTTAAAGCTTCAACTTCACCTGTTTCTGCTCCTAAACCCAGTGCTTCTTCTCCACCAAAACAAGCACCAGTACAAGCACCAACACCAACACCAACACCAGCACCAGCACCAACCACCACTACTTCCCCAGCTTCAGCACCTGTTACTGGACCTGTCACTTACACAGTTGGTGACAAGATCGGATGGACTATTCCCTCTAACGGTGCCGCTGCTTATACCGCTTGGGCTTCTGGCAAATCTTTCAAAGTTGGAGACGTCCTTGGTAAGTTATTAACTAGAGAGGCAAAAAGTTAGATATATTATATATACCATATTTTGTGAGATATATATATTAATGAAAAATTTGAATGTATTTATAATGATGCAGTTTTCAATTTTCCGTTGAATGCACACAACGTGGAAGAGGTGACAAAGGAGAAATATGGTTCTTGCAGCTCATCTTCTCCGATTGCAACTTTTAGCAACCCACCGGTGAGAGTCACACTTAACAAAACTGGTGCTCATTACTTTATCTGTGGTGTTCCGGGACACTGCTCTGCTGGACAAAAGCTCTCCATCAATGTTGGTGGTAGCAGCAGCAGCAGCAGCCCCGCCACATCACCTTCTCCGGCTGCTTCATCACCTTCTCCATCGGCATCATCACCTTCTCCTGCTTCATCACCTTCTCCATCGGCATCATCACCCTCTCCTGCTTCATCACCGTCTCCTGCTGCCGGTGCTACTCCACCTTCCTCCTCTGCTTCTCCTCCATCGTCTCCTACCGTTACCCCTGCTACTCAGTCTCCAGGTGGTTCTGTCAGCCCTCCTCCTGGGGACTCCGGTGCCGCATCTCTTGGAGTTGCTGGATTATTTGTGGCTATTCTCTCGGTTGCTGCATCATTTTTCTGTTAGAGAAACGAGATGAGATCCTAGTTAGGAGGATGGATTGTTTTTGATTTGTTGGTGTACGTGATTCTTTATGTTTCTTTTGTGATTGAGTTTTTATTTGGGACATTATACAATGATGTTAGGTTGATGTTCTTCTGCTACAGTTTTGGTTTTACATTTTATTTTTATTTTTTATGAGAATAATAGGTGGTGTACGGTTGTGTTAATATGCTTATAAATAAATAAATAGTTTTTTTGAAATAAATATCGCTGTATTATTTATTTAATATTAAGATCATTGTCTTTATAATTACGAATGACTCTTAACCAATTATTAAGGGTGTTCACGGGTCTCTTCTAGTTTGGTTTGACCAAAATTAAGTTTAAGTGAGGTAAATAACCATCACTTATTTGTGGATTGAATTGATTGGATAGTAGATTTTCTTTTACAGGTAAATGATTTTTTTTATTTCCTTTAAATAATTTGGATTTCGTTTTTAATTTTTTAAATATTTTTTTCAAATAATAGTGTCTCTAAAATTCGTCGCTAAATTAGTTAAAATTAGCTACGGATTATATATAAATTCGGTATAAAATTTATATAAAAAATATAAAATGAGGATCAAATGGCACGTGGCCTCCATGTCAGCATATTTGCCACACTGACAGTTCCACGTCAGCTCTTTTTAACAGACATAATTAATAGGAGACACTAAAAGTGTGGATGAAAAATTTTAAAGAAACTATTTTGAAAGAAATATTTATAATGACTAAAAACAAAATTTAAAATCTGAAATATTTAGAGGAACTAAAAAGTTAATTAAATCATTTTAAATGATATATTATATGTTTTTTTAAGTGTTTCAAAGCTTGTTTTTTCTAAAAAAGTTTACATATTACCACTTATTGTAAGGGGAGGCAAAATAGACGGTGGTTCGTCGGGTCAGTCCGTACATCCGGAAAAAAAATGGCTGGTTAGAATTTTGGGCCGACTATCCACCAAAGTCCGCCCCGTCAAAATCCGTCATCCGCCTAAACTCATCTTGCAAAAGTTCGCCGCCCGTTAAAGCCCGTCTCACCTATATGTTAAGCTCGTCTCGTCTTAAGTTCGTATTTTTTTTTTATCAATTCTAGTAATTCAAATTTTTGATGGGTTATTTTATACATTTATTTATAAATATACGCAATATTTTTTTAGGTAAAATTTATTTAAAAGATGCTTTATAAAAAAATATTCTAAAAAATAAGTAAAAAATTTAATTGAAAGGTAAAAAAAGACTCTTAATCTATTAAGAATGATAAATAAATAAATAATTAAATAAATAGGCAGGTAAGTGCGCCGCTCGCCAATCCACCTCCTTGACGGAATGATTTTTATACCCATGTTACTTGGCGGATTTATTCATCTCACTCTCTTTTTGAAGGGCTTTAGACTGGATGGGGCTGACGGTCTATTTTGCCACCTCTAATTATTATAGTGTCAAATATTTAAATATATAAAAAAAATATTATAAAATTACTTGTAAATCGAAGTTGTATTACGTTATTATTTTTGTATTTCTATATAAAATTTGGAGAAAGAAATTGATTCTTGACATGAAAAATATATATTACAATATTATCTGTAATTGTAAAAAAGTATTTACAACTCAAATATGTTATTTAAAAACTTTTATTAATGATATATATGTCAATTATTATAAAATAAAAGAAGATGTTTATCTATTTAATAAGAACTTATGTGATATTAGTGTCATTTTAGTATATTTTAGAGGAGATGAATATAAGTTCCCCTACTAAAATAATAATAGTCAGAGTGGTACAATATGTAGGATGAATGTGATATAGGTGGGCTGAATGCATATACGTGGGCTGAATGAATGACTTTCTAATAGACAAAGTGGCAGTAACATTCTCTGGCGGAAGTGGCAATCACGTTTTGTGGGGGGCAGTGGAGAAAATGTGACATTTTTTTAATTTGAAATTTGAATTAAAACGAGGGTTGATAACTTCACTTCTTTGAATTTTGAAAAGATGCTACTTTCTTTTTCTTTAAAAACCTTGAAAAGATGCTATTAGTTTAATTGGAGAAAGAATATAGTGACATTTGGAAGTCACTTGCCTTCCTTTTCATTGATGAAAAAAAGTCCATAGCGTTGTGGTCACGAGATTCAACATTTAGCTAAACTAATACTAATCTAGTTTTGTTTGTGGTCCCTGATCGAAACGACTAGAATATTATCTTATTGTGGCTAATGATGTTGATAAATCATTTTGTGTCCCGAAAGTACCTTTTAAATTATGAAAATTTATATTTTTAAGTGTTTAGCTGTTACTCCTTCCGTTCTTTATAATAAGTCATTTTAGAAAGAAAAAAAATGTATTTTAATATAAGTCGCTTTACAATTCTAATGAATAATTAATGCTATTTTTCATATTATATCCTTAAATATTTATTATTCTCTCTTTTCAATTATATAAATTTATCTTCCACATGTCATTAATGAAGGATAATTTTGTAAAACCTTCATAATTTCTCATTTTCATACAACAATTATTATTTTTCTTAATCTGTGTGAAAAGTCTAAAACGACTTATAATAAAAAACGGAGGAAGTAACATTTGAATAAATTATCTGTTACTCGGCCCTTTTTAACCTACATAAAATTTGAATGTTTTTACCTTGTGGAATAAATTAGATGCATAATTTATTCAGTAAATTTTTAAAAAGATATTTATAGTAAAAAAAAGGGAAGGGAGTATATTATTGAATGATAGAGGTAGTTCTACTAATATAACATATGTATCAATAGAATTTAAGAACTTGTTTATTACGCAAGATATTGTTTGATGCATAAGATATAAGATATGATAAAAATTAGATAAAAATTAGATAGATATAAAGTAGGGGTGGCAACAGAAGACATGTATGTCTGCCTTAAGTTTGTAAAAAAAGGTGAGGCGGATAAGCTCGTTAAGTAAAAATATGTATAAAAATTTAGTCCGCTTTATCAAGGTGACGGGTTAGTGGACAGCAGGCTTGTCCGCCTATTTATTTATTTTTATTTTTTAATAAATTAATAGGTTTTTTATCTTTCAATTAGATTTTTTATTTATTATTTAGAACAATTTTTTATAAAACATCTTTTAAACAAATTTTACTTAAAAAATATTACGGCTCTGTTTGGTAAGACATATTTTCGAGCTTATAGCTTATGTCTTATGTCTTATAAGCTCATAATATAATTTAGACTTGTTTGGTAACGGTCTTTTCATCACGAGCTTATAGTTTATTTTACTAACTTATAGATTATTTTCCAGACGCTATTTCAAATAGCGTTTTAGCTTATGTCTTATAGCTTATTATTTTTTCTTCCTTATTTATCCTTATTATTTTAATTAATATCAATTTTTAACCCTTATAATTTATTTTAATTTAAAATAAAATAATTATATATTAAATATCTTTTAGATCATTTTACATTTATAAGTTAATTGAACTGCTAATTTTACCAAACACTTCAATTAGCTTATAAGCTATCAGTCTCAACCATCCGCCATCAGCCATCAGTCATAAGCCATCAGCCATCAGTCATAAGCTATAAGCTATCAGTTAGCTTATCTGTCAACCGCTATTTTTACCAAACAGACCCTACATATATTCACAAATAAATATATAAAATAAAATCATCATTATAATTATTAGAATTAACTAAAAAAAAGGCTGATGGTTTAAGGAGGGACGAGTTAAACGAATAGGTGGTTCGCTTTGGCGAGCGGTGGATTTTGCAAGAAGAGCTTTGGCGTGAGAGGGACTTTAGCGGGCAGGCTTTGATGGGCGGTGGGTCAAAATCCCTACTCAACCCGTCATTGTTAAGCGGGTGCGCAAGCCGAACCGGCTGACCACGACCTATTTAGTCACCTCTAATATAAAAAAATAGAATATAATATAGACATGATAAAATATATCGTATTATCTATTTGGTTGACACATGATACCAAATATATCGTATCATCTATTTGGTTGACACATAATAAAATATATCGTATCATCTATTTAAGAAATTCATTTTGTATTCAAAAACTAAAATATTTCGGATAGAAAAACATTTTTTAAAACAAATATTTTTTTTCTTAAAATTTTATATTTTAGAAAAATTAATTTGTAAATTAATTTTCAAAAGACAAGTTTTAATAAGATTTTTTTTTATTAAAAAATATTTTTGAATAATATTTTAAAAAAAGTTAGTTAAACAATTTAAAATGATTTTTCACTTAAATTTAGTTAACTGAATTATTTATAATATATAATTTTATTATCATTTCAATGATTTAAAGTTAGTGATATTTTGGAACATATCTCATTTTAGCACATCCCTTAATACTAATGGAGGGCTTGGTCTAAGGCCCTTAATCACTCTAAATGGGGATGCCCTCAAATTAGGTTGGGACTTGTTGAACTCGTCTTATCAATGGGTCTCTTTTATGAGATACAAAATTATGAGGAATCAAACTAGCATCAAAATATAACATATTTTTCTCAATTTGGACTAGTGTTAAGCCTTATTTTTAACTTAATATGATTGGTAAAATGGTTGTTTGGATCAAGATTTATGATTAACGTTTGGCTGAATGATTGGTAAAATGGTGTTATTAGTGAACTCTTTAATATCCCCATCGGTTCAACCCTACTTGAAAGTAATAGTGGAAGATTTTATTTCTAATAATGACATACACATTCCTCATTATCTCCATATATTTATGCCTAATCTTTTACTCATATTAGGAAAATCACCATTCCTATTGAGATTATGAAAGGTATGCTTGTCCGGAAACACACAAATTTTGGCCGTCTTGTCCTCAAAGATGACAACTATGTTGTAAATCCTTCAACTAAGAAATATTAGATATATCAAATTTTAAATATTGCAATCCCTCGTTCCTAATTCAAAATGGTATGGAGACTCATTCACAATAGGATGTCAATTGATGAGAACCTAATGAAATAAATTGTCATTTTCCTTCAATTTATAATCTTTGTCAAAGATCCACAAAATCCTCCTCCCACCTTTTTCTTTATTGTCCTTTTGCCTCTAAGATTTTGGATATGGCTGCAAAACATGGTCAACCACAATATTGATCTCTCCTTAATTCTCACTAATTTTGAGATGTGCAACAAAGGATAATTTCCTTAATTCTCACTAATTTTGAGATGTGCAACAAAGGATAATTTCCTTAGTGTAACTCAGTTATTTGCTCGGCCATCGTAGTAATTTTTAACTTAATTTGGAAATGCAGAAACTCAACAAGATTTTGTATTGATCAAAAAAATACATGCGTGTGTGTTCCTCCTAGTAGGGAAAGGGGGACTCGGAGGTCTCAGTATGTATATTATGTTATATGGTAGCTAGGGTTTTCCCACGACGGTGAGAAGCTGTGTACGATGGTGTTTTATGATGGTTTTTGGAGTCTTGCTCATTTGAGGTGAAAGGTTTTATGGATGATCTATATGCTTAGGTTCAAGCTTCTGAGAGGTGTGATCATATGAGTTATGATCTTGCTAAGCATTATACTTTAGGGTGTAATGATCTTCCCTTCCCTCTCCCTTATTGGGAGGAATATTTATAGAGACTCTTTGGGCATAGGGTTTGAGTAATCTCGAATGGTGGCAATTGCTCCTTCCTCCCTAATCAGGAGAGTTTACCAACCACCTATTCTTCGGTAGTAAGTGGAGGAATCACTTTCCCTTGAATAATGTCCTTTTACACGTCATAAGTACCCTAGGGTGAGTCTTCAAGATATGAGCGAATCCTTCAATTGAAGGTGACTTTCTTTTAACGACTGGACTATAAAGGGACACGTCTTATTTCTTTAGACCCTGAGACGTCAAAACGTCAATCACTCGTGACACCTTGAGTGTTTTAGTGGGAAAAATAGCATGGATGATATTTAATGCACCCCATGATGGTGTTTCTAGGGAAAATCAATTTGTTCTTTATTTCTTATACAAGCGTCTTCTTGGAATAGAGCATTTCCCACTTCTCATGGCAGTTGCCCTATTGGTGCTGAAAAACAAAGTGATGAATTCATTATGATTCACCATTTAGGAAAAAATTGGATTTGAATTTGTTTGGAAAATAATTATTTTATTTGTATTTAATAAGTATCATAGTCAATATCTTTAAAATTAATTTGTTATGAATGTCTTTTAAAACTAATAAAAATAGTCATGAGGAGTAAAAATTTGATGGTGGGATAAAGGAAATGGTCTAAATGATGGTATATAAGATTTAAATAGTGTAAAATAATAAGACACAATTAATAATTATTAATAATTATGGACTTTTAATTAATGTAATGTATAAAAAGTTGGCAAAACTTCCAGTTGCGAGTAAAAATATAATTAGACCTTGGTGGACCAAAATGTTAGTTGTCCATAGTAAATGTCATTTGACATATCACATGGTTGTATTGTATGACAATGTTTTTTTATAGGCATGGTTAGAAAAAAAATGACAATGCAATATGAATTTAAAAAAGAAGAAAAAACACATAAAACAGAACCTGGGATGCAAGGGAGTGGGGTGGCAGAAAAATTGAAGCACTTGACCAATGGTGGAACCAGAATGCAATATAATTCAGGAGAAATATGCATTCAAGCCCACTAAAAGGCCATTAGGGGATTTCACTCTTAATAAACAAAAGAAGGGAGAAAATCCTCTAAGACGTCTATCACACCAAGGTCATTCCTAAACACTTTTTTCCTAAGGGAGATGTGATGGGGAGTGAGTCAGATTAGTAGTGTAACTATTACAGGATACATGGTTACCACACAAATGATTATCACCACCTAAAGTAAAAAATTGAAAAGCTAATAGAGAAAGGCCGCCTACAAAGATATGTAAGGAGTAACTCCCATAATTTAAAAAAATAACACCACAAACAAGGGTAGACCGCAATAGAAAACCCGACCCATAAGGGGTTAGAGTTGGGGAAAAGACTTTATCCCGACCAAGAAAATCACACTTTGAATATGATTGCAAGAGGCTTTACGGGAGGCGGAGAGTCTAGCTCATTAAGAAAGAGATATATCTGCCAAGTAATGCATATCATTCGCTCGTGACCCGCAAAAGAAATAGCTAGCTCCTCAGAGATTAGTTTTTCCCACAAAGACGCAAATGGAGTTCTAACTCACAAAAATGATCACATGGTATTTAACTTGAAGATGCAGATCTAGAATGGCAATAGAGCGATAAAGGACCCCCACAACTTGGTCGATGTCCTCAATTGGGATGCATTCGCAAGTTTAAAAATGGATCCCGAGCTCCTACAAACTTTCTTAGGTTTTTTGGTAGGTTTTTCATGTGAACAGGTGCAAGTTCAATTATATGTATCAATGCATATAAATTTCGAGGTGGGGAGGAAAGCCAAGGTCATAAAAATTAGATACCTAGTGGTAAATTTCTATTCCTATTATAATATCATCATTTGTAGATCTGCTACTCAAGCCTTTATTTAAAAATGAAGTATTCCCATTGATAATGGATGGATAGGTGTGCCTAGAGGCGACCAGGTAGTGACAAAAATGTTATCGGAATAGGTTAAGGCTTAAAATAAAAGGGGAGGCAATCCTGTCATACAACATACATAGGATTAACTATGTTGATTTAGACTCATGGGATGACTCCTTAGAAGACAGGTTGGCACAAATGAAGGAGTTGAAAGTGATACAGATAGGTCCTTATAATTATCAAAATACTTAGATCCACGTTATTGACTAAAGAGGAAGAGAATGATATTATCTAAAAACTTCAAAAAAATATAAACATATTTGCATGATCACTATCTGATATGCCCAAAATAGACCCTGGCATAGTGTGTCATCATCTCACAATTAAGCCCAAGTTTAAGCTTGTCACTCAGAGGAAACATAAAGAAGGAGAAGAGAAAAGGGCATTTATATTCGAGGAATTAAAAAAGTAGAAGGAAGTTGGGTTTATTCGAAAGATTAGTTACCCGTCTTGTTTAACATAGTGATGGTGAAGAAGACATCGGGAAAATGACAGATGTGTGAATATTTCACTAACCTGAATCAAGCACGCCCCAAGAACCCATACTTGTTGTCGAGCATCAATAGGATGATTAATAGGGCCTTGGGTTTTCGGTTTTTTAGCTTCACATATGCCTACCCGTCGACGCTCCAAAAATCGTGTTCATGACCGCAACTTCTATTATAATGTCATGTCATTTGGTTTGAGGAACGCTGGGGTGAGTTATCAAAGGCTGATAGACAACATATTCTATGAGTGAATTGGTTGAACTAACGCAAGTATACGACAATACCAAAGTAATATAAAAGATTTTTCGTTCCTAGGAAGAAAAATTCTCTAATTACCGAATGGTATTTTATTTGTGTTTAGCTAAAGCGATTGAAATTCAGTTTGGGATAATGTTTTGGGTTTGAAAATATAATTCTTAAAACAAGTCAGGTTTAGGATCTCTGATTCATATCTCTAAACCTCTTGAAAATTTCGATTCATTGCGAGATTATCACTAATTTCTTAGAAAAATGGGAAATAGTTGACAACACCCACTTTCGTTGTGCATGGTGTCCTATTGTGATCAAATATGCTACCCACTTTCGTCGGTGTTGTATACTTGTTCATAATCAAATTTTAGGACAACCATAAAAAAGGATAACTTTCTCTATCGAGTTTGAGACACTTTCGTCACCTCAACTAGACAATCAGGTGTTTTTAGTTTGGACGTCACGTTATACCCTTTTAGCGTATAAATCACAACTAAATTGCTTATGCTTTCGCAGAGACATTATCGGTAAAAAAACAAAAACACCAGAATGATTTTTACAATATTCTGATAATGATGTTGACGGAAGATCTATACGAGGTCTTTCATAAGACAACCTTCGTGATCCTAAACTCCTAATAAAATACTCAGACATAACAATCAGAAAGCTACAATAATGTGAATTGCATACATGATAACAATAATAACAATGAAGACGAGTATAAGAACCTGGATAAAAATGGAAAATAAATTTAAATTAAACACTTAAATGGAATCTTGAATGATACAACAAACAACTTGAAAGCAGAAATACTGAAAACAAAGTACAAAAATATGAAGCTAAAGTCTAGATAATGTGTCCCTATTTCTCTCATAATCCAAGTTATTTATAGGCTCTAGAACATGATTACCACCTTCGATTCATGTAATTAGCCTTCAAGAAACATTTTATATGGATTTAAATAGTTGGAATGGGAAAAGGCGGGAAAAATGTTTTAGAAAAGAGGAATCTGTAACCAACTTAAGGGGTTGTTACGACCCGTAGCAAGGGATACGACCAGACCGTAGATGCTCCTTCTTTTTTGTATGAAGGGGGTGTTTGTGGCCTCTATGTCCCGTAGCATGGGCTATAGCCAGACCGTAGTGCCTGTTGGTTTTTGTATGGAGAAATTTCCTCTTCAATGCTCTTTTGTGTCTTTAACCCCTATTGGCTTCTATTTTGTCTTGGATGGTTCTTTTTGCCTTAAAAACGGAAAAAATACATTAACGAGCGTAAAATCAGCAAAACAAGGATTAAAACGACAAGATTTGAACGCGAAGCCTATTTAAAAATAGTCCACAAAGTTATTTATCATCGATCGAAACCTAGAAGTTTATATTTATGACATAATGCTCACGACTCTAAATGAAGGAAAACATGGTGTAGAACTAAGATAATCATTAGAATATTTAAGAATGAACAGTGTGTGCTTGAACCATAACATGTGCTCTTTTGGAGTATATGTAGGGAAGTTCTTAGGTTATATGCTTACCATTAAAGGAATTGGGACAAACACCAATAGATGTCATGCATCATCAGTATGAGGAGTTTGACTTCTGCAAAAGAGGTTCAATAATTAAATGGAAGAATTTCTACATTTATGGTTCATGTCATGTTTGGGTGATAAGTCCAATAATTTATTTGCAACCTTGGGAAATTCATAGAAATTTTAGTGGACTTAAGAATTTGAAATAACATTTCAATACCTAAATAATTTCAAGGCCGCCTTTAGTGTTTTGACTTTCCCAAAGAAGGGAATGCGCGTGTATTGTATTTGTCAGACACTAATACTACATTGAGCTCATATGAGAAAAAATTATGTTGTTTTAAGTTCAAAATCTAATGGGTTCGAGCTACACCCCTGAATTGTAGCTCGTCCAATAGAACAAGGTCAGGCTAAGGTAGTTTATGGACCATGTTGATCATGTTGATTCAAAACTAATACGGAGGGGATATTTGGATTAAGAAGTGAGGGATAACACATTTACGACTGATTGAGAGCACTATGACCAATAATTTAACAATCAAGTATAATTGCAATTACCATTAAGAGATCAAACTAATTAGGGTCAACCACCTTAAATGGTCTCTGATAAGTCTTGAGTATGAAATAAGTCAAAACTACTAATTACTATATAAGAAGACAATCGCAAATGAAAATGAGGGACATGATTCACATAATACACGATAATACACGATTGAAACGTTATTGACCCAAGATGGTTAAGTTATATTGATGTACTTTTACGAGTACATTAATAAAAATATTCATCGAATAAATTATGATTAAATCATTTGCCTTTTGGTGGGGAGGTGGTGCTAATAGTAAGGGCATTAGATGGATATCGTGGGATAAGCTGACTTGTTTGAAGGCGGAAGGTGGCTTGGGGTTTTGGGATTTTAAAGCTTTTAATATGGCAATGGTTGCTAAACAAGGCTGGTTTATCATGTCTAATCCTCAAGCTCTCGTGTCCAGAATATTTAAAGCAAGGTATTTTCCGATAACTTCTTTCTCTGATGCAACTCTTGGTTACAATCCCAGCTTTGTTTGGAGAGGTGTTTGGAAGGCTCGAGAGGTTCTAACATTGGGATGCAGGTGGAGTATTGGCGATGGGAGCAATATAAAAGTCATGAATGAACCTTGGCTCTATGGCACCCATGAGGGTTGCTTGAGTGGTCCGTAAGTGCAAGGTGCGTACAATAGTACAGTTAAAGATTTGTTGTTGCCTAATGCTAAACAGTGGAATATGAGGACTCTTCGTGATTTGTTTGATGTTACAGTTACAAAAGACATCTTGCAAGTCCCTTTAGTGGAGGATGTTATGGTTGACCGGTTGGTTTGGAAGGAAGAACGCCATGGTTCTTATAGTGTCAGGTCGGGATATCACATTTGGAGGAAGGCGAGGAAAAGAAATGGAGGGGTGGACGTGGAAGGTAATTGGAATAGCTTATGGCAGATATCAGCATCGACTAGAGTTAAACATCTCCTTTGGAGATTTTGTAGGGAATGTCTCCCGACAAGAGTGCGACTCCGTCGGCATTATGTTTCATGTGATCCAAATTTTCTGTTCTGTGATAACAATTATGAAGATGATTGGCATGTTTTCTTCGGGTGTGTGGAAGCAATTTCTTCTTGGCGGGACAGCAGGTTTGTTTAATGTCATATCTCTCCGTCTCCAATCTTTTCAGGATGCTAAATCTGTTATTATGGATATATGTGGCAAGGAAGATAGAAATATTGCTGGTAGAGTAGCGGTTATGATAGAGAGCTTTTGGAAGGATAGAAATGATTGGGTATGGAATGAAGAGAAGGAAGAAGCTACTAAATTCGATTGGCTAGCCTTACACAAGTGGCAAGAATGGTTTACCGCTCAACAAGTTCGTCATTCTGAAGGCAATAATGGGAATTTGCTTCATTGGAGTCCGCCGCCGAGTGGTCTCTTTAAGTGTAACGTGGATGCGGGCTTTAACCGTCATTTAGGTACAATAAACTGTGGGTGGTGTCTTCGCGATGATCATGGGGATTTTGTTGTTGCTGGTACTGCTTGGGATGGTGGTACTTTATCCATTTTAGAAGCGGAAGCCTTAGCCCTCAAGGAAGCTATACAAGGTGTTAGCAGCCTGAACCTTGTTCATGTCATCTTTGAAAGTGACTCTCAGTTGGTAGTTCATGGACTTTGGTCAAACTCCTGTGGTAACTCAGAGTTTAATTTTATTATTTCTTCTATTAATATGTTGTAACTAGAATTTCCCCACTATGAGGTAAAGTTTGTAAAGCGTCAAGCGAATTTGATTGCCCATACATTAGTTAAGGAAGCCAATTCTTGGACTCGACGAATGTTGCTTGACGAGTTTCCTCCTGGTATTTCCTCTTATTTGAATAATGAAAGAAGTTAAGTTTGATTTTGTCAAGAAAAAAAATCATTTGCCTTACCTTCATAAGATACTTAATTATGAAGCACAAATTTTGACACAGACACCAGGGTACGACACGACACACACTTTGACATCGATAATTTAAAAAATATAAGACATCGTCACTATGATAATATTTGACTTTCATTTACCCAACTATAATTAAAAAGAGTAAAAAATATTATATATTTAAAATTTATGTCTTTGATTCTTCATGACATTGTTTCAGTACATATTTAATATTTTTAGTTATGTGTGACATTTGTTTAATAAATATATAAAGTGTGTTAAAACAAATAAAATATTTGTCTTAATTATCAAACATGTATTTTATGAATGTCATAAATGTCGGACATCGTATGACTTATTTTTTTAGACAATTATCTAACTTTTGTGATATGTGTTATAGGAACGTCATTCAAGTATCGCATACTAAATAAAGCCACGTATTGTTAGTTACACAAAGAGGCACTCTTTATTCTATCTACGTTCAGAATGACAAATTCTCTTTAGTCTCAACTTTTGCTCATTTGCATCATAACATCCTCACAACATCAATTCTGCATTTGCAACCGACCCATTTGTCCAACAAGAGAAAGACAGGATTGGCAGTGCACTCCTAGGTCAAAACTTCAACATAACCTTCAAACACTATTCTGGGTATGTCACAGTCAACGAGGAAGTTGGAAGGACACTGTTTTACTGGTTCATTGAAGCAGATCATCCATATCCTACTTCAAAGCCTCTTCTTTTATGGCTCAATGGTGGTCCTGGCTGTTCTTCTATAGGTTATGAGGAAGCTGATGGAAAAACGCTTTATCTTAATCCTTATTCTTGGAATCAAGGTGAGTTATAGGGCCCGTTTGTTTTGGCTTTTTTTAAAATGATTTTTATAGTGTTACCAAATTTTGTAAAAAATATTTTTACAAAGAAATTTTTTATAAAAACTTCAAATAAAAATTTTGTTTGAATAGTTATTCTTAAAATGTGATTTTAGGTATTTCATCTATTTATGGCAAAAAAAATTAGATATCAAAATTTCAAAAAATCACTTAATTTTGAAGCTATTTCAAATAGATTTTCATAAAAATCATTTTTGAAATACAACTTTTTGAAAAAATTATGATTTTGACTAAGTTTTGGTCTTCAATTATGTATGTTTATGTTATAGGATGTCAAATTAAGTGTTTCATTTTAGAAAAAACAAATATAAAAAAACTTGTAATATTTTAAAAACGGTTTTAGAAAATCTATTTTAAAAAATACAAAGAAAAAATCTATTTTTTTTAAAGCTGAAACAAACTGACCCATAATGTGTTTGTTTAATCAATTCTCTAAATAGTTTCTTTTTTTGTAGTTGCCAATATTCTTTATATGTACATATTTATACACCTAACAGTCCGGGAACCTTAGCAAGGTGAGACTTCAAACAGACTCTAACAAACACAAATACCAACTTCAACACCCACCCTCACGCTAGGCCTGGGTCAAATGCCCACATTGCAGTCCTTAACCCGACTCTGATACCATGTTAAATATGCTTGGATCTCAACCCCAAAAGCTAGCTCAAGAGGTGAGGTTGCTCTCACATATTTATACACCTAACAGTCCGGGAACCTTAGCAATGTGGGACTTCAAACAAACTCTAACAAACACAAATACCAACTTCAACACTTATCGTGTCGTGTCAAGTGTTTGAGTTCTCTAATTCTTGTTTTCCTTGTTTCAGGACATTATGTTCCCCAACTCAACTTATTGTCAAGTACAACTCAGCTACAAAACAAGATTCTATAAACTTCAAAGGTTACATGGTAAGCATTCCATTTTTACGTAAAAACTAGTAAAGATCCAATACAAGATTGCGCAAAAACTCCGCACGTGTCATTAGGGGAAGACTTTCTTGGCGTCATTAACTAAATCAATGATAATAATATACATCTCTGTCTGCTGCAGGTAGGAAATGCTCTATTAGATGATTTCTGTGATCAATTAGGGATGTTCCAGTTTACACTACGCCAAATTTGGCTTTTAGCAGCACCCCTACGAAAGCGCTTTTAGGAAAAGCGCTGGCATAGGCTTCGCTAAAGACAAAATTAAAAAACACGCTAAAAAAGCGCTCTAATAGTGGGGGGGTATGAAAGCGCTTTTAAGAAGCGCTCTGGTAGGGGGGGTTATGAGAGCGCTTTTCAAAAGCGCTCTGGTAGGGGGGGGGGGTACGAAAGCGCTTTACAAAAGCGCTCTGGTAGGTGGGGGGAACGTGGGGGGAACGAAAGCGCTTTTCAAAAGCGCTCTGGTAGGGGTGTTTAATGAGAGCGCTTTTTGTCAAAAGCGCTGGTATAGCCCAGGCTATGAGAGCGCTTTCCAGAAGCGCTTTAGTAGCCTTATTACTAAAATTAAAACCAAAAACACGCTTCTACTGTTTCTCACTTTCTCTCTTTCTTTTTCTCTCTGCACGCGAACCAGAAACCCCAGTACCCCTCACCGTCGTCGGTCCTCCGTCAACCTTATCGGTCCTCCGTCCACCACCATCGCGCGAACTTCTTCTCCTCCGTCCACCACCATCGTTTCGTCTCCGTCTCTTCTCCTCTGGTAGCAACTTGCTTTGCGCCACCCAGGTATCACACTTCTCATAGCTTTTAACAAAACCCTAGATGTATCAATGTATCCTTGTGATTCTGAATTTGATGGAATGCTCTTTTCTTAAGGCCTTTGATATATATATATATATATATATATATATATATACATAATATTTCTGTTAGCAATTGCCTAGTTCCAGAAACGTGTGATTTTAGGTGATAGGGTTTGTTCCAGAAACTTCTAAGTGATAGGGTTTTGAGTTCTGTTGAACTGTGAAATGGTGGCTGTTGGATTGTTTGGGGTCTGCTTGTATGGTTTTCACAAAATATAAATTTAACCTCTTCTTATCTTTTGAGTTCTGTTCCATAGAGAGGCTCTTATTCTTAATTTGTGGTCTCCATTTATGTCCTTAGCCTCTTCTTATCTTAGTACAATTGAAATTGTGAGTCTCTTGTTATCTTAGTAGAATTGAAATTGTGAGTAAAGTTTCTTGACTATTGTATAAGATAGTGGAGGAGGTGCAATATTTCTCTACCAATGATGATATAATAACAACAACAATAACCCTAGCTAGTACATACATAGCTATATAGATTTTGGAATTTGATAAAATATATATTATATACTTTTATTTATATATAATAACTCTATGATATATATGTTGTGTGTGTATGAGATTGAGAGTGATGGTATATATATATTGTACAATAAATTGGCTTGTTCAAGGATGCCAAGTACTGTAAAGTATGAGAATGACAGCACATAGAGAAATTAAATAATAAATAATATATAATAATAGTAATAATATATACCTTATGAGAGTTGAATTAATGAGGAAGAGAGAAGGTAAAGAATGAAACAAGAGTGAGTTAATGTATATAGACAAGGATGATTCATAAGGTTTGCTTTTGAGCAAAAAGTTTTATAGCTTCGTGTTAGTAGTGGTGTATTTAATTAACTGCATCGTGTGTCTTGTGTTAGTAGTGTTAGTAGTGGTGTATTTAATTAACTGCATCATGAGCTATTCACCCATTCTTATTATAATCATACATTGAATTGAATTTCTTGTATAGGTCTGACTGGATTGATAACTTTGGATCTCTTTGGAGCTCGTATCATTGACTCTGGTACTACATATTTAGGAGTATGTACACACATCAAACTATTGTTGATTTCCTTTGTTCAATCGATTTTGTCTTGGTGGTTACTAACTTTGTGAATTTGCTATAGGGGTAACTTGTGTATAGTGAAAGTTTGATCGTTTCCCAGCCTAGTTCGACGTTTGGCGTTTTCTTGAGTTCGGTAACATCCGAGGTAAATTTCTTTCTCAAATTACTGGTATTATGATGAATTTGTCTGAAATTGTGTGATTATATATGTTACGTTTTATTGCTTCGGATTCATTCCGTTTATACTTTGCGTTTTGACAGAAACACATTAGTTTTATGTGTTTAGAGAGTTAATATAGGAGGTACTTACTAACTTTGTGAATTGAATTCGCCATAGGGGTTACTTGTGAAGAGTGGAAGTTTGACCGTTGTTGTTTAGCTTAATTAAGACATGGATAAGACATGGATGAATTCAAACCGATTGTCGAAAGAGTACGAGAAAGGGGTATGGGAATTTGTTGAGTTTGCGGTTGCGAACTCCAAAGACCCGCTTCGAATGCCGTGTCCTTGCTTGGGTTGCTGTTATGCCGGGGGTAAGGTTGACGGGAATCAGTTGGGATCTCATTTACTACGGTTTGGAATTGATAGAAGTTATACATGTTGGACAATGCATGGTGAGAAAAGTACCGGGAATGCTGGGTCGAGGTGTAATAGGAAGTATGCTTCAAACGACGATTGCACAGACACATACGATTGTGATCGAGTCGAAGAGATTGCAGAAGCGCTGGAAGAAGATCTAGCGGATTGTCCCAAAATGTTTGAGAGGTTGGTAAGCGATGCAGAGAAACCGTTGTATGATGGTTGTTCAAAATTCACAAGATTGTCTGCGGTGTTAAAGTTGTACAACTTAAAGGCGGACAATGGATGGTCGGATAAAAGTTTCACAGAGTTATTAGCCCTTATGAAAGATATGCTACCAGAGGATAATGTTCTTCCCAATCGAACGTATGAAGCCAAAAAGATGTTGTCTTCTATTGGAATGAGCTATGATAAGATACACGCATGTCCAAACGATTGCGTTTTGTTTCGAAACGAGTATGCAGCGTTGAATGAGTGTCCTAAATGTGGTGCCCCTCGATATAAGAAAAAGTTGTCTCCTGCTAAAGTCTTATGGTATTTTCCTATAATTCCGAGATTTAGACGCATGTATCGTAGTGAGACCGATTCAAGACACTTGACTTGGCATGCAGATGAAAGAATTATTGATGGAAAGTTGCGACATCCGGCAGACTCACCACAATGGAGTAAAGTTGATACTGAATATCCTGAATTTGGAAAAGAAGCAAGAAACCTTCGGTTGTCATTGTCTACTGATGGAATGAACCCGCATGGTATTCAAAGTATCTCGCATAGCACATGGCCTGTGATTCTTATGATTTATAACTTACCTCCGTGGCTATGTATGAAGCGTAAGTACATGATGTTATCTATGCTAATTTCTGGGCCTAAACAACCAGGGAATGACATAGACGTATACTTGGCACCCTTAATCGAAGATTTAAAGTTTTTGTGGGAGAGAGGTGTGGAGGTTTACGATGGGTATAGGAAAGAAAGTTTCAACTTGAGGGCGATGTTGTTTGGAACAATTAATGATTTTCCAGCATACGGAAATCTATCCGGGTACAGCAACAAGGGTCAAAAGGCGTGTCCTGTTTGTGAAGATGAAACCGATACGACACGATTGGCGCTTTGTCAGAAGAATGTCTTTCTCGGCCATCGTAGATTCTTAAATTCTAATCATCACTACCGTGGGTGGAGAAAAGCATTCAATGGAGAGGCCGAACATCGTACAGCCCCGCCTTTTTTGTCAGGTGATCAAATTTTTGAAAAGGTGAAAGATGTGAGCACTCAGTTTGGCAAGCCTTTTGCACATTCAATTGTCAAGGGTGGGTGGAAGAAGAAGTCAATTTTCTTTGAACTTCCATATTGGAAGTCGTTGTACGTAAGACATTTCCTGGATGTTATGCATATTGAAAAAAATGTATTTGACAGCGTTATAGGTACGCTACTCAATATACAAGGAAAGTCTAAGGATGGCGTTAACATAAGGAATGACATGGTAAACATGGGGATGAGAACTGAATTGGGGCCCGTGAAGAAAGGAAGACGAACATATCTGCCACCTGCTGTTTACACTCTATCTAGAAAGGAGAAGAAAACATTGTGTAAGTTCCTCAGTGAAGTAAAAGTTCCAGAAGGCTACTCTTCAGATATTAGAAGACTTGTGTCCATGAAAGACCTCAAGTTAAAGAGTTTGAAGACGCATGATTGCCATGTTATAATGGAACATTTTTTACCAATAGGTATACGTTCTATTCTGCCAGAAAAAGTAAGAAGCGCAATAACTAAGCTGTGTTTCTTCTTCAGGTCTATTTGCAGTAAGGTGGTCGATCCCGCGATCTTACCAACATTGCAAAATGAGATAGTTGTTACTTTATGTGATCTTGAAATGTATTTTCCTCCCTCGTTTTTTGACATAATGGTTCATCTAGTCGTTCATCTTGTGAAAGAGACACAACTGTGCGGACCAGCTTATATGAGATGGATGTACCCTGCTGAACGTTATATGAAAATATTAAAAGGGTACGTGAAAAACAGAAGTCGACCGGAGGGTTGTATTGCCGAGCGATACGTTGCTGAAGAAGCGGTTGAGTTTTGTACTGAATATCTGTCAAATGTTCAATCAATTGGACTCCCCAAATCTCATATTGTCGAAAAAAAAGAAGGAAAAAGGCTAATTGGAAATAAAGTTGTGACAGTATCAATGGTCGAACGGGATCAAGTGCACTTGTATGTTCTGCACAATGAGATTGAGGTTGAGCCGTTTGTTGAAATGCACAAAGTTGTTCTCCGAGATTTAAATCCAAATAGAAATGAGAACTGGATAGTACGAGAGCACAATCGAAGTTTCATACCGTGGTTTAGAGATCATATTTATTCAAAGTATCGTTCAGATCCTGCTTCAGTAACAGAAAGGTTGAGATGTTTAGCCTATGGTCCATCTGTAATTGTACTTTCTTATAGCGCATACGCAATTAATGGATACACATTTTATACCAAAGAACAGGATGATAAAAGTACTATGCAAAATAGTGGTGTTACCTTGGTAGCTGAAGCTATGCACATATCAAGTGCGAATGACTTAAATCCGAAATTTGCAAATTTGTCATATTTTGGGGTTATCGAGCGCATTTTGGTGTTTGATTACGCGAAGTTTCAGATTCCTGTATTTGGTTGCAAGTGGGTTGAAAATAATAGTGGCGTACGAATGGATAAGTCAGGATTTTTGCAAGTGGATCTCAATAGGGTAGGGTACAAAGATGAGCCTTTCATTCTAGCCTCTCAAGCTAAACAAGTGTTCTATGTCAATGATCCGACAAGTACGAAATGGTCTATAGTGCTTTTATCTAACAAAATAGTTGATGAAAAAATTGAAGATCAAGGTGATATTGGTGTTGGCATTGAATCTTGTACAAGAAACGATCAAAATGAGAATGAATCTTGTATTAGAAATGATCATAATGAGGGTATTTGGATCAATCCAACCGTCCGCATTGTTAAGAGACGCGTAGTACACAAACCTACCAAGAAAAGAAAGAGACGTTAGTGATAAAGGTAATAGTATACATAGTCCGACTAATTTGTTTTATTCAATTTGGTGCATATTCTCGTTTTGTACATAACTTTTGAACCATGTATCCGCTTGTTGACTTCTTTACATGTAACTATACTATTTTGACGATTCCGGAGCTGCTCATGCACTTATCTTTACATTTCGGGACTATTTTTTTATCGGTTTTGCTTCTGCCCGTAATCAAAAGTCGGGCTTAGGGTCTGAATTTCGGAAAACCGACTTTGTTTTTGAGTCCGTGGCGACGTTTTACCATAGCCATGTAAATTTCGTTCAATTCCGATAACTTTCTTTTTTACGCTTATTTTGATTTGTACCGATTTCGTTTCCGATTTACTTGTACATGCATGGTTTGACTTCCATTTGACTTGTATAGATTGTTAGCTTATTAATAGTGTACTAATGTGCTTTAGTTTGTTTGATACAGGTTCAATGGCTTCAGATAGAGATGCTCCACCTGAAAACCCACCTGAAAACTTACAAGAAAACTCACAAGAAAGAGTTGCTTCGGATACAAATGCTCCACCTGATACTGAAGCAAAAGAGGTTGCACGAGGCATCACTATTATGAGGAGTATCATACGACATAGAGACCAAGGATTAGTATACCGATTGGAATGGAATTCTGATAAACAACCAATTGGTCCTAATTCTGCAAAGTTGACAAGTTATATTGGTACACTTGTCCGTATGCATATTCCGGTCTCCATAGCTACCTGGAAATCGAAAACGAAAAATTTAGAATTGGAGGAGAAAAAACAAGCGATTTGGGAAGAGCTTCAGGTATATATCATATATGGTTAATTGTTGTTATTATCTTGACGATAAATTGTTTAAATTATTTATACTAACACACTATGCGTACGTTTTTTTGCAGAGGACTTTTGAGATACCAGATGAACGTAAAAGCTACATACTTAGTTTGGCCGGCAAGAGATATAGAGGGTGGAAAAGTTTTTTGACAAACACCTATCTTAAGGATAAAGATGGAAAATTTCTTGAAGATGCACCGGGACGGCCAACAAAGTATGCGACCTTCATTGATGAAGCAGATTGGGCTGAGTTTGTAAAGCAAAGAGATGAAGCTTTTCAGAAAAAGAGTGCCACGAATAGGGAGAGAGCATCCAAACCCGCGTATCCATACAAAAAAGGGCGTTTGGGATATGCACGCTTAGAGGATAAAATTGTAAGTAAATAGAAATTCGATTTAATTAATTGTCTACATGTGCATGTTTTAATTGACGATTTTATCGTTTGTGTCAATGCATAGTTGGAGGAGACTAAAAGTGAGGAAGCTTCACTTCCTGTACATGTGTTGTGGAAGGAAGCTCGTGTGGGCAAGAATCACGCTGTCGATCCCGATGTTCAGAGAGTTTATACTGAATGTGTAAGTATAATACTGTGTCTTTAATTAAATCAAATGTTTTTTAATATATAAATGACTTTTTATCTCCACTAATAATTATTTAAATGTAAATGAATTACAGGAGACCTTGTCGCAATCGGCATCCACCGGTGAGGAGAGCGTACTTAGTAGAGTACTAGATGCTCCCGAGTATCCCGGTCTGGAAAAAGCGCTCTCATAGGGGGGCCTACCAGAGCGCTTTTCCAAAAGCGCTTTTGTATGCTGCGTAATTTTTTAATTTTTTTTGCTTTTTTACTGGTCTTTGCCAGCGCTTTTACTAAGAAGCGCTCTTAAAGGGGGGTCTACCAGAGCGCTTTTTCCAGGAAAGCGCTCTTATAGGGGGTCCTACCAGAGCGCTTTTTCCAGGAAAGCGCTCTTAAAGGGGGGGTCTACCAGAGCGCTTTTAAAAGCGCTTTCGTAGCCTACGCCAGCGCTGGCTTTGGCAGCGCTTTAAAGCGCTGTTAAAGGCCAAAAAAAGCGCTGTGAAAGCCCTTGTACGGCGTAGTGTTATGTGGTCCAGTGGTATGATTTCAGATCAAACATTCAAGCTCTTGAACCTTCCATGTGATTTTGAGTCACTTGATTACCCGTCAAAGTCATGTGAAAAAATATGGGATATTGTCTATGAAGAACTTGGCCATATAGACCGGTACAGTATCTTTACCGCTACTTGCCATTCTAATTTCTAATGATAATCAGCGGGTTAAAAGAAAGCACGTAAGTCTACACTATAACTGATTAACTCCAAAATTGGATACTGATACAAATCCTTATTCGTATAATCTGTCATGCAACAGAGTGCAGGAAGACTCAAAAGTGCGTATGATCCTTGCACCGAGAAGCACAGCACTATATACTTCAATCAACCCGAGGTCCAAAGGATTCTACACGTTGATCCCAATCATAAGCCGAAAAAATGGCAGACTTGCAGGTAATGCTCATAAGGGAAAATTTTGAAAGTCTCTAGTTATTTCTGCAGTTTGTGTTAACAATCTCGCAAAACCTGAATCCACTTTTGCTCATTCATTGCAGTGGGGTGGTAAATACTAACTGGAAGGATTCTCCTAGAACAGTTCTCGATATATATCGTGAACTTATTCCTACGGGACTGCGAATATGGATATTCAGGTTGCTCATTCATCCACTGTCATTCAATCATTTTTGGCGCCAAAGAAACTTATATTTTCTTCTGCGTTTCCTCAATTTGTCTATGTAATGTCAGTGGTAATACAGATTCTGATCTCCCAGTAACATCTACTCGCTATTCCATAAATGCTGTCAAACTTCCAACCGTGCGCCCCTGGCGTGCATGGTATGATGACGGAGAGGTAGTCAGCAGTAGATAGATAGACATACATACATATGTACGCATTCAATATATTTTCCATTTTCTCTTTTCTTAGCTATTCTTCACTTCATAATTTCTTCGGTGCATTGGCATTGACGTATAAGTAAGACAAACAGGTAGGAGGGTGTTGGGCACGAAGTTGCTCTGCATAGACCAAAACTTGCTCTAACATTGTTCAAATCCTTTTTAGCAGGAACCTTCATGCCAACTCTTGAACCACTCACACTCATGGCTGCTTATTGATAATGATTAATTCAAGTTTATGGTGTCGTTTATGAACATTGATTAATTCAAACATATAAACAACTGCATCTTTTTTATATTTTTAAATTAAGCAATCTACAATATATTGGTGGTGTTATTGTGTGTGTACAACTTTCATAAGAAATGTGTTCACCGTTGATTAAATGTAAAATGCAACCGAGTCTTAATTCACTAAGGCTATGTTTGGGAGTTTGGAAGGGAATGGAGGGGAGGGCTTTGAAAAATAAGAAGAATTGGATGAAAAGGATAAAAAGATTTTGGGTAGGAGGGTTTTGGAGGGTTTGAGTTTACCCAACACTGAAAATGCAAGGGAATTTATGAAAAATGTGAAAGAGTATTCAAATTCTGAAATTACTGACAAATCTGTTGTGGGGAATTTGATGAGTGAGTTGACGACTAAAAAGTTTGAATGGTCTCAACCCATTCATGATCATGTGACGCAAATGGGAAATTTGGCGGCAAAGTTGAAGTCCTTAGGTATGGACGTGAATGAATCTTTTCTTGTACAGTTTATCATTAACTCGCTTCCTCTTGAGTTTGGACAGTTCCAGGTGAACTACAACACCATCAAAGAAAAATGGAACTTTCAAGAAATTAAAGCTATGTTGGTTCAAGAAGAAGGGAGGCTAAAGAAGATGAAGGATCATTCTGTTCATCTCACGACTCACGATGGAGCCAGTTGCAGTAAGGTTAAGCCCGACAAGAAGGACAAGAAAAAGGGAAAATCTCCTTTAAAGGTTAATGATGGTGGAGTCCAAAAGGAAAAGAAGTGCTATTTCTGTAAGGAGAACGGACACTTCAAGAAGGATTGTCCTAAGAGAAAGATGTGGTTCGAAAAGAAAGGTATGTTTTATGTTTCCATAAATTTCGAATCAAATCTTATTGAAGTACCAAATAATACTTGGTGGCTTGATTCGGGTGCGACTACTCATGTGTCACATATTATGCAGGGATTCCTTTCGATCCAAACCATAAAAGGAAGTGAAAAATTTCTTTATATGGGAAACAGAATGAAGGCACAAATAGAAGGAATAGGGACGTATAGATTGGTCTTGGATACTGGATATCATATAGATCTGAAAAGTTGTCTTTATGTACCTGGATGTGCTAGGAATTTAGTTTCTGTTGCAAAGTTAGATGGATTGAATTTTAATTTTAAGATTGGAAACGGTGTATTTACTTTATTTAAAGATTCATACAATTATGGTTCTGGTATTTTAATTGATGGTTTATATCGTTTTAATCTCGATGATAATTTTGAAGGATCTCTGTTTAATATTGAACATGTTGTTGGTAGTAAGCGAAGTAAAAATAATGAGAGTTCTGCTTATTTGTGGCATCAAAGATTAGGTCACATATCTAAAGAAAGAGTAACGAGGTTAATGAAAGATGAAGTATTACCTCTTTTAGATTTTGGTGACTGGAATATATGTTTGGATTGCATTAAAGGAAAACATTCCAAACAAATATCTAAGAATTCGTCTACAAGAAGCAGTGAACTCCTTGAATTGATACACACTGATATTTGTGGTCCCTTCGATGTCCCTTCTTGGGGAGGCGAAAAGTATTTTATCACTTTTATTGATGACTTCTCACGTTATTGTTACTTGTATTTATTGCATGAAAAATCTCAATCAGTGGACATGCTAAAAGTATTCATTGATGAGGTGGAAAGGCAATTAGATAGAAAAGTAAAGATAGTGAGGTCTGATAGAGGTGGTGAGTATTATGGAAAATATAATGAGAAAGGACAATGTCCAGGCCCATTTGCAAAGTTCCTCGAAAGTCGGGGCATATGTGCACAATATACTATGCCTGGCACACCACAACAAAATGGTGTGGCTGAGAGGCGGAATCGTACTCTCATGAATATGGTTAGGTCAATGTTAAATTATAGTAATGTACCATTATCATTGTGGACCTACGCATTAAGGACCGCTGCGTATTTGATTAATAGGATTCCTAGCAAGGCAGTTCCTAAGACTCCTTATGAACTATGGACAGGAAGGAAACCTAGTTTAAGGCATCTTCATATTTGGGGATGTCAAGCTGAAGTAAGGGTGTATAATCCACATGAAAAGAAGCTTGATGCAAGAACCATTAGTGGTTTTTTCATTGGGTATCCTGAAAAATCAAAAGGGTATAGATTTTATTGTCCTGATCATAGTACGAGAATAATTGAGTCTGGTAATGCTCGGTTTATTGAAAATGGCCAGTTCAGTGGGAGTGAGAAATCACGTAAAGTAGATATTATGGAGACTCGTGGAGAACCCTCTTCACTTAAAGAATCTTCTCAGGTTGTTCTCCCTGTTGTTGTAGTACCGTCGTACAACACACATAGACAACAAATTAATATTCAAAACCCACAAAATGAACATATAGTTGATGAACCGGTTGACAATGTACAAGTCACTAATGAGCAAGAACAAGTTATCGAAGAAACACAAGAAATAGCTGTAAGAAGGTCTGAAAGGCAAAGAAGACCAGCTATTTCAAATGATTATGTTATTTATTCACTTGAACATGAATGTGACTTGAGCATTGGTGAGGATCCAGTCTCATTTAAACAAGCCATGGAAAGTGACAATTCTGAAAATTGGCTCAATGCTATGAAAGAAGAGTTAAAATCAATGCGTGACAATAATGTATGGGATCTAGTTGAGTTGCCTAAAGGTTCAAAACGAGTTGGTTGTAAATGGGTCTTTAAGACCAAACGGGACTCGAAAGGCAATATTGAAAGATATAAAGCTTGACTTGTCGCCAAAGGTTTCACTCAAAAGGATGGTGTTGATTACAACGAAACCTTTTCTCCTGTTTCAAAGAAGGACTCTTTGAGAATTGTTTTGGCTTTGGTGGCTCATTATGACTTAGAGCTTCACCAAATGGATGTGAAGACCGCCTTTCTAAATGGTGACCTAGAGGAAGAAGTATATATGGCTCAACCCGAAGGTTTTGTTACTACAGGAAAAGAAAATTTAGTGTGTAAATTAAAGAAGTCAATATATGGACTAAAGCAAGCTTCCAGACAATGGTATCTTAAATTCAACAATACTATTTTGTCATATGGTTTTGTAGAGAACACCGTAGATCGGTGTATCTATATGAAGGTTAGTGGGAGCAAATTCATAATTTTAGTTTTATATGTTGATGATATCTTACTTGCTGCCAATGATTTTGCTTTACTACATGATGTAAAGAAGTTTCTCTCCAATAAATTTGAAATGAAGGATATGGGTGAGGCATCCTATGTGATAGGAATAGAAATATTCCGTGATAGATCACAAGGATTATTGGGATTGTCTCAGAAAGGCTATATAAATAAAATATTAGAGAGATTCAGAATGGATAAATGCTCCACAAGTATAGTTCCTATTCAGAAAGGGGATAAATTTAGTCAAATGCAATGTCCCAAAAATGAATTAGAACGAAAGGAAATGGAATATATTCCCTATGCATCAGTGGTTGGGAGCTTGATGTATGCCCAAACATGTACCCGACCAGATATTAGTTTTGCTGTTGGTATGTTAGGACGATACCAAAGTAATCCTGGAATGGATCACTGGAAAGCTGCAAAGAAAGTTCTTAGGTACTTACAAGGAACCAAAGATTACATGCTCACATATAGAAGATCAGATCACCTTGAAGTGATTGGCTACTCAGATTCAGACTTTGCAGGATGTGTGGACTCAAGAAAATCCACATTTGGATATGTTTTTCTTCTGGCTGGAGGAGCAATATCATGGAAGAGTGGAAAACAGTCCACCATTGCTACTTCTACTATGGAGGCAGAATTTGTGGCATGCTTTGAGGCCACAATTCAATCATTGTGGTTGCGGAACTTCACCTTAGGGCTTGGTATTGTCGACACTATAGATAGGCCGCTAAGGATTTATTGTGATAATTCTGCAGCTGTCTTCTTCTCTAAGAATGATAAATATTCTAAAGGTGCTAAACACATGGAATTGAAGTACTTATCAGTGAAAGAAGAAGTGCAGAAACAAAAGGTGTCATTTGAACATATTGGTACAGATTTAATGATAGCGGATCCGTTAACTAAAGGTTTACCGCCCAAGACATTTGTTGGCCATGTAGAAAGGATGGGCATTATGTAAAAGTCCTTGTTAACATTTGGTATATATACATGTATAGTTTAATGTTCGTATTGTATGACACTTGTGAATTCAATTAAAGTTATGTTTCTGCTGAGTTTGTTATCCATATTATGTTATAAATGCTATTGTTAATATGTGATGACTAGGGTGTTTTTGAAAAGACATGAAAGACACATTATTGTATTCCCTAAAGTTAATTGAATTGAAATGATTTGTGATACATGGAAGGAATCAAGTTGATTAATAATTTGTGACCGCCATGATCCGATTATTTCAATTCATTAAAGATAATGATTTGGTGCTTTCAATGAATGGTGCACAATTATGGTATAAGATTGAAACGTCAAGTTGTCACATGAGTCAAGTGGGAGATTGTTGGATTAATATTAATTTATTAATTAATTAGGTGTGACTGATGTAAATAAATTTTGGCTTTAAATAAAGATACCTGAATGTGATGATTGTTTAGGTTTAATTGGTAATTAAGCCAAGGGGTTTTATTTTGAAATTCAAAATACAAATCCCTCTTCTCTCTCTTCATGACTGTTGGGACATAACTATTGGGATAAGATGTGACTGTTAGAATAAAGTGTCTATAAAAGGACACCTTTATGCAAGAAATACTAACTTTTCTCATTCCTTCTCATTTCTCAAAATACATAAAAGTATCTTCATCATCAAAGATACACATAAGGAAGAAGGAAGAGAGGAGAGTGTTAGAACAAGATTTGTTCTGATCAATTATCTTAGTTTTGATGATAACAATAATATGAATTTTGCTTAAGATAATATGGTACTCTAATCCAATGCAATTTCCTTTTCAGGAAATATATAAAGAGTACGCATAATTCAGCGCTCAGAAGCTTTGTCTCAAATGGTTCAGCATGCAACATCAGAACATGGTCTGGCAAGACATCAGAAGATGGTCGAAGCAGAATCAGAACATGGGTCTATGGAAGCATCAGAAGAACATGAGATCAGAAGCACTGAAGTTCTAATGGTATCACGCTCAGAAGCACTTCAAGGTCAGAAGATCAGAAGATGCTTTGCACCAAGCTGTTTGACTCTGATGATATTCAAACGTTGTATTCACAAACATCAGATCAGAAGGAAGTACAAGTGGCAAGCTACGCTGACTGACAAAAGGAACGTTAAAAGCTATTATAGGCTACGTCAGTAGACACAGCGTGAACAAGGCTCGAGGTAGTTGACAAAAGCGTATAACATTAAATGCGATGCTGCACGGAACACGCAAAGCATTAAATGCACTCAACGGTCATCTTCTCCAACGCCTATAAATATGAAGTTCTGATGAGAAGCAAGGTTAATGATTCTAACGATTCTGCACCAAAACAACTCATATTAACTTGCTAAAACTCTGTTCTAATCAAAGCTCAGAATCTTCATCTTCATCAAAGCTCACTACATTGCTGTTGTAATATATTAGTGAGATTAAGCTTAAACGTTAAGAGAAATATCACAGTTTGTGATTATAGCTTTTAAGAAGCAATTGTAATACTCTTAGAATTGATTACATTAAGTTGTAAGGAACTAGAGTGATCGTGTGGATCAGAATACTCTAGGAAGTCTTAGAGGTTATCTAAGCAAGTTGTAACTAGAGTGATCGTGTGGATCAGTATACTCTAGAAAGTCTTAGAGGGTATCTAAGCAGTTGTTCCTGGAGTGATCAGTGTGTGATCAGAAGACTCTGGAAGACTTAGTTGCTGACTAAGTGGAGAACCATTGTAATCCGTGCGATTAGTGGATTAAATCCTCAGTTGAGGTAAATCATCTCTGCGGGGGTGGACTGGAGTAGTTTAGTTAACAACGAACCAGGATAAAAATAACTGTGCAATTTATTTTTATCTGTCAAGTTTTTTAAAGCTACACTTATTCAAACCCCCCCTTTCTAAGTGTTTTTCTATCCTTCAATTGGCATCAGAGCGCCGGTTCTAAGGTGCAAGCACTTAACCGTGTTTAGAAAAGATTCAGGAAGAGAAAAACGCTTCAGTAAAAGATGGTTGATGAAAGTGAAAAGTCTACACCTGCATCTACATCTGGCTCTGCTGAGCAACACAACGGTAACAATGGTTATACTAGACCGCCGGTATTTGATGGTGAAAACTTTGAATACTGGAAAGATAAACTGGAAAGTTACTTTCTTGGTCTAGATGGTGATCTATGGGATCTTCTGATGGATGGTTACAAACATCCAGTAAATGCCAGTGGCGTAAAGCTGACAAGGCAAGAAATGAATGATGATCAGAAGAAGCTTTTCAGGAATCATCATAAATGCAGAACTGTTTTGCTGAATGCTATCTCTCATGCTGAGTATGAGAAGATATCTAACAGGGAAACGGCCTATGACATATATGAGTCCTTGAAAATGACTCATGAAGGAAATGCTCAAGTCAAGGAGACTAAAGCTCTCGCTTTAATCCAGAAGTATGAAGCCTTCAAGATGGAGGATGATGAAGACATTGAAAAGATGTTTTCAAGATTTCAAACTCTTACTGCTGGATTGAGAGTTCTTGACAAGGGATACACCAAGGCTGATCACGTAAAGAAGATCATCAGAAGCTTACCCAGAAGATGGGGTCCTATGGTGACTGCATTCAAGATTGCAAAGAATCTGAATGAAGTTTCTCTGGAAGAGCTTATCAGTGCCTTGAGAAGTCATGAAATAGAGCTGGATGCAAACGAGCCTCAAAAGAAAGGTAAGTCTATTGCATTAAAATCCAATATCAAGAAATGCACTAACGCTTTTCAGGCTAGAGAAGAAGATCCTGAAGAATCAGAATCTGAAGAAGAAGATGAACTGTCCTTGATCTCCAGAAGGCTAAATCAACTCTGGAAGAACAAGCAAAGGAAGTTCAGAGGCGTCAGAAGTTCAAAGAAATTTGAACGTGGAGAATCTTCTGATGACAGAAGATTTGACAAGAAGAAGGTCATGTGCTATGAATGCAATGAGCCTGGACACTTCAAGAATGAATGTCCAAAACTTCAGAAGGAAAATCCCAAGAAGAAGTTTCATAAGAAGAAAGGTCTTATGGCAACCTGGGATGAGTCAGAAGATGATTCAGACTCTGAAGATGAGCAGGCTAACTGTGCGCTGATGGCGACAGAAGATGACGGATCAGAATCTACATCAGAATCAGATTCTGAAGAGGTATTTTCTGAACTTACTAGAGATGAGTTAGTTTCCGGTCTAACTGAACTTCTGGAACTCAAGTCTCAGATCAGTCTCAAATACAAAAAGCTGAAAAAGCTATTTGAATTTGAAACAAAGAAGCTTGAGTTGGAGAATTCTGAATTAAAAGAAAAACTTTTAAAATTATCCAATAATGTTGGATCTCCTTCTGATTCAGAAAAATCCACTCCTGGTCTAAACCATATTCTGAAAGAATATGATTTAAGTTTCAGGAAGTTCTTATCTAGAAGTATTGGCAGAAGTCAGCTAGCTTCTATGATATATGCTGTGTCTGGAAACAAAAGAGTCGGCATTGGTTTTGAGGGTGAAACCCCATACAAACTTGAACCTGTTGATGAAATGAAATTCACATACAAGCCATTGTATGATCAGTTCAAGTATGGCCACTCCCATGATATTAGGCACACTTCACATGCTCAAAGTTTTCACATAACACACACCAAAAAGCATGTGACACAACCTAGGAAATATCATGAAACTCACATTAAAAATTATCATGTTGTTCCTCCTATTGCTTACAATGTTAAACCCAAGTTCAATCAGAACTTGAGAAAATCTAACAAGAAAGGACCCAAAAAGATGTGGGTACCTAAGGATAAGATTATTCCTATTGCAGATATCCTTGACTGCAAAAAGGACAAAGCACAACATGTCATGGTACCTGGACTCTGGATGCTCACGACACATGACAGGAAGAAGGTCTATGTTCCAAGACCTGGTGCTTAAGTCTGGAGGAGAAGTCAAGTTTGGAGGAGATCAGAAGGGCAAGATAATTGGCTCTGGAACTATAAAGTCTGGTAACTCTCCTTCCATTTCTAATGTACTTCTTGTAAAAGGATTAACACATAACCTCTTATCTATCAGTCAATTGAGTGACAATGGTTATGATATAATCTTTAATCAAAAGTCTTGCAAGGCTGTAAATTAGAAGGATGGCTCAATCCTATTTACAGGCAAGAGGAAGAACAACATTTATAAGACAGATCTGCAAGATCTTATGAGTCAGAAGGTGACTTGTCTTATGTCTGTTTCTGAAGAGCAGTGGGTCTGGCACAGAAGATTAGGTCATGCTAGTTTGAGAAAGATTTCTCAGATTAACAAACTAAATCTGGTCAGAGGACTCCCTAATCTGAAATTCAAATCAGATGCTCTTTGTGAAGCATGTCAGAAGGGCAAGTTCTCCAAACCTGCATTCAAGTCCAAGAATGTTGTTTCTACCTCAAGGCCATTAGAACTCCTGCACATTGATTTGTTTGGCCCAGTCAAAACAGCATCTGTCAGAGGGAAGAAATATGGATTAGTCATCGTAGATGATTATAGCCGCTGGACGTGGGTAAAATTCTTGAAATACAAGGATGAGACTCATTCAGTGTTCTTTGATTTCTGCATTCAGATTCAATCTGAAAAAGAGTGTAAAATCATAAAGGTCAGAAGTGATCATGGTGGTGAATTTGAGAACAGATCCTTTGAAGAATTCTTCAAAGAAAATGGTATTGCCCATGATTTCTCTTGTCCTAGAACTCCACAGCAAAATGGGGTTGTAGAACGAAAGAATAGGACTCTGCAAGAAATGGCCAGAACCATGATCAATGAAACCAATATGGCTAAGCATTTCTGGGCAGAAGCAATAAACACTGCATGCTATATTCAGAATAGAATCTCCATCAGACCTATTCTAAATAAGACTCCTTATGAATTGTGGAAGAATAAAAAGCCCAACATTTCATATTTCCATCCTTTTGGATGTGTATGCTTTATTCTGAACACTAAAGATCATCTTGGTAAGTTTGATTCCAAAGCACAAAAATGTTTCCTTCTTGGATATTCTGAACGCTCAAAAGGCTACAGAGTATACAATACTGAAACATTGATTGTAGAAGAATCAATCAATATCAGGTTTGATGATAAGCTTGGTTCTGAAAAACCAAAGCAGTTTGATAATTTTGCAGATTGGGATATTGATATATCAGAAGTTGCTGAGCCAAGAAGCAACGCATCAGAAGCAGAGCTTCTCAGAAGCAAAGAATCTGAAGATCAAGTATCAGCTTCTCTGGAGAATCTAAGCATTTCTGAAGAACCATCTGTCAGAAGATCATCCAGACTCATCTCTGGTCATTCAGAAGATGTCATTCTTGGAAAGAAGGATGATCCAATCAGAACAAGAGCATTCCTTAAGAACAATGCAGACTGTCAATTAGGTCTTGTATCTTTGATCGAGCCAACTTCTGTTGATCATGCTCTAGAAGATCCAGACTGGATAATTGCTATGCAAGAAGAACTAAATCAGTTTACAAGGAATGATGTTTGGGATCTTGTTCCAAGACCAGATGGATTCAATATAATCGGCACAAAATGGGTCTTCAGAAACAAGCTCAGTGAGAAAGGTGAAGTGGTAAGGAACAAAGCCAGACTGGTGGCTCAGGGTTATAGTCAGCAAGAAGGGATTGACTATACAGAAACCTTTGCACCAGTGGCCAGGTTAGAATCTATTCGTCTATTAATTTCATTTGCCACTCAACATAACATCACTCTCTATCAGATGGATGTTAAGAGTGCCTTCTTAAATGGTTATATAGATGAAGAAGTTTATGTCCATCAACCTCCTGGTTTTGAAGACTCTCTGTCTCCTAATCATGTTTTTAAACTAAAGAAATCATTGTATGGATTGAAACAGGCTCCCAGAGCTTGGTATGAACGCTTAAGTTCTTTCCTTCTGGATAATGGTTTCACTAGAGGAAAAGTGGACACTACTCTCTTTTGTAAAACCTTTAAAAGGGATATTTTAATTTGTCAAATATATGTAGATGATATTATTTTTGGAACATCTAATGCTACACTTGGAAAGGAGTTTGCTGAGTCTATGCAGGCTGAGTTTGAAATGAGCATGATGGGAGAACTCAAGTATTTCCTTGGAATACAAATAAATCAAACATCAGAAGGAACGTATGTTCACCAAACCAAGTATGTGAAGGAACTTCTGAAGAAGTTTAATCTTCTAGACTGCAAAGAAGCCAAAACTCCTATGCATCCAACATGCATCCTAGGTAAGGATGAGGTAAGTAAGAAGGTAGATCAGAAGTTATACAGAGGTATGATTGGATCTCTTCTATATTTGACTGCTTCTAGACCTGATATTCTGTTCAGTGTTTGTTTGTGTGCTAGATTCCAATCAGATCCTAGAGAATCTCATTTAATTGCTGTTAAGAGAATTCTAAGGTATCTGAAAGGTACTACTAATGTTGGCTTAGTTTACAGAAAATCTAAAGAATACAACTTAGTAGGATTCTGCGATGCTGACTATGCTGGAGACAGAACTGAAAGAAAAAGTACTTCAGGAAGTTGCCAATTTCTTGGAAGTCATTTGATCTCCTGGTATAGCAAGAAGCAAGCAACTATTGCTCTATCAACAACAGAAGCAGAATATGTCGCTGCTGCTGGTTGCAGTACACAGATGCTCTGGATGAAGAGTCAGCTAGAAGATTATCAGATATATGAGAGTAACATTCCTATATTCTGTGATAATACTTCTGCTATATGTTTATCTAAGAATCCTATTCTTCATTCAAAGGCTAAACATATTGAGATTAAACATCATTTCATAAGGGACTATGTTCAGAAGGGTGTTATATCTTTAAACTTTGTTGATACAGACCATCAATGGGCTGATATCTTTACAAAACCCCTGGCTGAAGATAGGTTTAAGTTCATTCTGAAGAACATCAGTATGGATTTATGCCCAGAATGAGAAGATGAGAAGTTCTTATGTATGAGTATCTTCTGAAATGATTGTGAATTTTTTGTTAATCAGAAGTTCTGATTGAAATCTTTTAGAAATTATGATTCGGTTATTACTAACGTTTCATTGTCTAAGTTGATTCAGAACCTCTTTTAAAGCAAAACAGCTGTAACGTTTTATCTCGGGATGGTAAACCTGTCGTTACTATTCATGGATAAGCGCGCGTGCAGTTGAAGGGACGCCGACCATAGGTAACTGTGCTAGTCACCTCATTTGTCTTTATTATCTCTCCTCATGTCACGTAACATTAAATGCTATCCATCATTTGTTTCATTTTATTTTCTTTTAAATACTCTTCAAACGCTTCTCTTTCCCTCTTATATTTTTTTTCTATTACACCCTTGTCTTTGTTTTCCTTCTCTATCCTTTTGCATTCATATCAAACCCTAGCTGTTCATTATCTGCAAATCCACCATGAACTCTTCATCAAGCCCAGGAAACCATGAAAATGATCAAAACAAAAAGAGAAAAGCTGTTGAAACATCTCCTTCCAAACCCAAAAAGATAAAGATCATCTATGACCCTCTCAAGGTGAATCCATTCGAAGCAATGTTATCTGGAAACTATTCTAGACGTGTGTTTCAACCCCCTGGTGAAAGCCCTCCATCATCTCCATCTTCTTCCTCATCTTTTTACCTTCAAGACTCAACTTCCTCCTCATCTAACCTTTCCTCTCCCTCAACCCATTCCAAAGAAATCTCCTCATCTTCACCTGCTGAGAATGTTGTCTCTGATAAAGATTGTGGAAGATCTGCATCAGAACCAAGTCTCCCTGACCCCTCGCCTGGAAGCCCAAGAAGCAGTCAATGATGCGTTTCACTCCTTCATGGCATGCTGGCACAGATTTTGTCTTAGCTAGGGTCCTAGGTTTTGGTCTTAGTAGTTTTCTTTCCTTGTTGCATCTGCTTGTTAAACATCTTCTCATATAATATCTTTTGATTATAAATGAAAAAGTTTCTTTGTTTTTACATTCCTGTGACTTTATTTGTCGTTTTATTCATCTGAATCTTTTGAAATATTCTTTTTGATGTTATGACAAAAAGGGGGAGAAGATAAATGATAAATTGATTTGATTAATCTATCAGTTGCTGGGTAAAGCTCCCACACATTTACTAACAAGAACTGCAAGTTCTATATGGTTTAAGTGTTTTACAGGTATAAAGAAGTGAAGAGAATCTTCAAAGCAAACACAGAAGCAAAACCATAAGAAGTGTTATTCTGTAAAAAGAATAAGCTCATGGAAACTGAAGCAAGCTGAGTGCTGTCAAGCTTCAGAAATCAGAAGCAAGAAAGAAGAATGAATCAGAAGCACTGATAATAGAATTTGATCCATATTTGTCTATTTGCTCTGACAAAATTCTATTTGCTCTGATACATTATTTTAGCCTATATGGCTCTGATACATATCATGTGTTCTAATATACATTTTATGTTCTGACTCGTTCATGCTGACTTTTGTTGTTTAGTTTTTGTTTCTGTAACATTTCAGGATGTAGAGATGCTCTGATGATGCTCTGGTACATTCAACAATGTTCTGATACAAATCTAGCATGAAGTGAGGTTGGTAGAAATTCAAGCTCTGAAGCTATCCGAGGGAAGCAGAAATCAGAAGCTGTGAATGTTCTAAAGATCCAGAAAACTCAAGTTCTGAAGCTGTCCTAGATGGAAGCAGAAATCAGAAGCTGTGAATGTTCTGAAGATCAAAGAAATTCAAGTTCTGAAGCTGTCCTGAATGGAAGCAGAAATCAGAAGCTGTGAATGTTCTGAAGATTAAAGAAATTCAAGTTCTGAAGCTGTCCTAGATAGAAGCAGGAATCAGAAGCTGTGAGTGTTCTAGGGATCTAAAGAAATTCTAGTTCTGAAGCTGTCCAATGGAAGCAGAAGTCAGAAGCTATGAATTCTCTGAAGACAGAAGCTTATGTGATCGTCTCTACCGAAATAATCAGGGAAGTCTTTTATTAAAGTTCTTCGAGTATTTATTTCAGGGGGAGATTATTTATCTCAGGGGGAGATTGTTAATCTCAGGGGGAGACATATTCATATGCTTATGTTATAGCTGTGTAATTTGTCTTTTGCCGTCTGCTCTTTCTGATCGCAAATTCATATCATTTATATATGTTTTTGTCATCATCAAAAAGGGGGAGATTGTTAGAACAAGATTTGTTCTGATCAATTATCTTAGTTTTGATGATAACAATAATATGAATTTTGCTTAAGATAATATGGTACTCTAATCCAATGCAATTTCCTTTTCAGGAAATATATAAAGAGTACGCATAATTCAGCGCTCAGAAGCTTTGTCTCAAATGGTTCAGCATGCAACATCAGAACATGGTCTGGCAAGACATCAGAAGATGGTCGAAGCAGAATCAGAACATGGGTCTATGGAAGCATCAGAAGAACATGAGATCAGAAGCACTGAAGTTCTAATGGTATCACGCTCAGAAGCACTTCAAGGTCAGAAGATCAGAAGATGCTTTGCACCAAGCTGTTTGACTCTGATGATATTCAAACGTTGTATTCACAAACATCAGATCAGAAGGAAGTACAAGTGGCAAGCTACGCTGACTGACAAAAGGAACGTTAAAAGCTATTATAGGCTACGTCAGTAGACACAGCGTGAACAAGGCTCGAGGTAGTTGACAAAAGCGTATAACATTAAATGCGATGATGTACGGAACACGCAAAGCATTAAATGCACTCAACGGTCATCTTCTCCAACGCCTATAAATATGAAGTTCTGATGAGAAGCAAGGTTAATGATTCTAACGATTCTGCACCAAAACAACTCATATTAACTTGCTAAAACTCTGTTCTAATCAAAGCTCAGAATCTTCATCTTCATCAAAGCTCACTACATTGCTGTTGTAATATATTAGTGAGATTAAGCTTAAACGTTAAGAGAAATATCACAGTTTGTGATTATAGTTTTTAAGAAGCAATTGTAATACTCTTAGAATTGATTACATTAAGTTGTAAGGAACTAGAGTGATCGTGTGGATCAGAATACTCTAGGAAGTCTTAGAGGTTATCTAAGCAGGTTGTAACTAGAGTGATCGTGTGGATCAGTATACTCTAGAAAGTCTTAGAGGGTATCTAAGCAGTTGTTCCTGGAGTGATCAGTGTGTGATCAGAAGACTCTGGAAGACTTAGTTGCTGACTAAGTGGAGAACCATTGTAATCCGTGCGATTAGTGGATTAAATCCTCAGTTGAGGTAAATCATCTCTGCGGGGGTGGACTGGAGTAGTTTAGTTAACAACGAACCAGGATAAAAATAACTGTGCAATTTATTTTTATCTGTCAAGTTTTTTAAAGCTACACTTATTCAAACCCCCCCTTTCTAAGTGTTTTTCTATCCTTCAGAGAGAACAATTAAAATAAAGAATTTAGAACCAGACAAGAATCGCCGTAATGGATCCGGGTACGTTTTTATCGTTCTTCATAGAATTTAAAACACCGTGAAAATCATGATATCAAGATCCAAAATAAAATAATCCTAACAATAAACAACTGCATCTTTTTTATATTTTTAAATTAAGCAATCTACAATATATTGGTGGTGTTATTGTGTGTGTACAACTTTCATAAGAAATGTGTTCACCGTTGATTAAATGTAAAATGCAACCGAGTCTTAATTCACTAAGGCTATGTTTGGGAGTTTGGAAGGGAAGGGAGGGGAGGGCTTTGAAAAATAAGAAGAATTGGATGAAAAGGATAAAAAGATTTTGGGTAGGAGGGTTTTGGAGGGTTTGAGTTTATTCATAACACCAAAAACCCCATAAAATGGGAGAACTCAAAAATTGTATTGAAGGAGGGTTTTGGAGGGTTTTGAAGGACTTACATAAATTTTCCAAATATCTTTTAGGTGGTTATAGTATTTTGAAAATTAAAAATTTAGTAATGATAATGAATCTTTTATCATTCTAAACAAAATCACTTTTTCAAAAAATGTCAAATATTTTTCTATATTTTTTTAAAATTTTATTTTTGGAAGCCTTCTCCTCCCCTCTCCTCCAAACTCTCAAACATAGCCTAAAACTTAGAGTTGGATACCTTTATAATTGTGCACTGATGAGTTTTTCTACCACTAACCATTAATTAGATTTATAAATATAGTTGAATTGCAAATGATCTCTGCATAACTATGAGTGCCTCCTATAATTTTGTCCTTTACTATAGACAAAGACCTGAATTGTCAAGAATTTTAAATAAAATATTTGATGCATTACACATATCAACACATGATTCCTAAGGTTTTATGATTTTGATGTTATTTTTATAGTTTGTATTGAAGGTTAACCTATCATTATTTAGTCATCGTATTTTAAAATATTTAATAAATGTTTAAGTGAATAAGATATTTATATAATATATATTTAAAATATGAGATAAATTTGGATTATTAACTCAATATTATTAACACTGATATAATTAAAAAATGACTTAAATAGTTAGTTCATCCATGTAAGGGGAATTGAACCCAAGACATTTGGAATGGTACACTACTGCCTTGCCACAAAGCCAATTCTATTTCTTGTTTTACATTTACAACTCATTTGTATATATTACATATGTTAAATAATTATTATTAAAATACTTGTTAAATAATGTATATAATAGTTATTATTACTACACATTTCAATACTGTAGGTAAATAGTGTATATTATTACTACACATTTCAATTCTTTACGTTTCATATTGTAGGTAACTAATTATTTAATAATCTATATAATAGTTAAAACATTTAATAAATTAATTATTTAATAAAAAATATGTAAAATATTAATAATTGAGGTATTAATATTTAAAAAAAAAAACGCACACATTTTTTTCCGACTTAAAATATTTTAATTATTATTCGAAAAATTATTTAACAAAATTATTTATTACTGTATATTATTATTTATTAGAACAAAACAATAATTATTATCAAAATTCAAAACAAAACAGTAATTATTACCAAAATTTATTTCAAAATTCAAAACAGTAATTTATTTCAAAATTCAAAACAGTAATTTATTTCAAAAAAATATCTCATTATTATTTATTAAATATTTTAACGTTAATTATTACATCTTTAATTTACCAATTATTATTTTAATTTATTAAATATTTAACATTAATTATTAAATATTTTTCCAATAATAATTAAATTCTTTTCCAATATACAGTAAAATATTAATAGTGATAGTGTTCAATAAAAAATATAATTAATTATTTAACAGTGATAGTGATAGTGTTAATAATAACAGTAATAGTGATAGTGTTATTTAACAGTAAAATATGAATAGCAAAATTTAACACTTTTCATTTAAAAAAAAAAAATCATTTAAACAAGGTTGTGGTAAGTAGGAGGTACAAGGTTCAAACCTTGATGGAGACAAAAGTTTTAAATCTTTGCATTTTAATATTTCAGGGATCAAAATGAAAAAAATCAAACAAGATAAGGTGACGTGGAATTACTGGGAATGACTGGATATTAAAATAAATGGAAAATGAAAAAAATTGGCTGCCACATCAGCAACGTTTGCCACATAAGCATTTTTGTAACAGAACTTTGGGGACCAATGAACTATTTAAGCCTTAAAAAATTATTTTAATACAATATTTGCACTTGATATAGTTTTATTTATAGATATTTTTTATTTTTTATGTTTTTTAAAAAATATATGTAATATATTAATTATAATTAAAGATACTATTAAAGTATAATAAAGCATATTAAAATTTTCAATTATAAAAAATTATTAGTAATTTTTTATGTTAAAATATTAACATTTATACTAAAAAATTGCTACTAATATTTTTTTTTTATAAAAAAAATATATGATACAATTATGATTGATAAATAAATAATGTTTTTATGAAAAACATACATTTTTTGACAGGACGAAATTACTTATAAAATTTCATTTAACATGAGACAATTATGATTGATGAATACATAATTTCTTATATTTATTTATTATTTATAACATTGTGCAATCCGTGCGAACGCATAGGTAAATGACTACTCATGGTAGATTTATAACGATATTATATGATGCGTGCGAACGCACGGGTAAATGACTACTTAATTATTTTATTTATTTTTTCTAATAAAGTATATATTTCTAACTAGATTAAATTAATATTTATATGACAATTATAATTTCAAATATTTTTTCTTTTTAATTTGCATATCTTTTATATATATTTATTAACCATCATTATATATTTATTTATTATTTATATTGATTTTGCGTTACTGGTTTTTATAGTTTGTGTTGAAGGATAACCTATCATTATTTAGTAATAATGGTATTTGATTTACAATTTCATAATATTATACTTATGCATTTGACATCTCTTTTTTGTTTGGGTAATTTGAATATATTCTTAAGAGGTATATTAATAATAGCCAATTTTATAGAAAAGAAAATGTTTTATTATTTATCAATGATTGCAGGTGCAGGAAGAATTTATCATTCATTTTTTAATCTAAAAATAATTTTAATTGGATTTATGCTTAGAGTTCTTGTAATAGTGTCTTAGCATCAACAAAAGTTCAGAGATAAATCTTGTTTCCATTACAAGTTATTTTCTTCACAATATACATAAAACTAATCACTTAAAATACTCTTTGATTGATTTTGAGATCAAGTTTATGATAACAATGTTGGTGATAATCACAACAAAATTGGTGACATTGATGAGTAGGGATGGCAAAACGGATGGTGCTTTATCAGGCTAGCCCGTGCACCCGTCAAAAAATGCGGGGTGGGTTGATATTTTAGGCCTGCCATCCGTCATAGTCCGCCCCGCTAAAATCCACCGCCCCGTCAAAATCTACTATTTTTAAAGTTAATTCAACAAATTCTAATTCTGAATGGTTTTATTTTATATATTTATTTGTGAATATTTGTAATATTTTTAAGTAAAATTAATTAAAAAATATTTTATAAAAATTGTTCTAAAAACTATGAGAAAAAACTCATTAAAATGTAAAAAAATTTATTAAAAAAATGAAAAAATAATAAATAAAAATATAGGCGGGCAAGTCCGCCGCCCGCCAACCCGCCACCTTGGCAGAGCGGGCTAAATTTTTATGTCCATTTCAATTTGCGAGCTTGCCCGCCTTTTTTTTTTTTTGCGGACATATGACGGGGCGGAGCGCCCGCTTTGTCATCCTAGTGATGAGGTTGAAGATACGAACATAGAATGACAAGTATCATAAAACTAATGTGTTGTATTTTGTATTGACGATTATTATCTTTAGTTAAAACAATTTTTTTTTTATAAAAATTTGGTGAATATTTAGAAACAATTTATCTTGTGTTTTTTTGTTAAACTTTTTTGAGTATTTTGTAAGACTTTATAATTTCTTTTTTATTTAAATTCTTACTACATTGTGTTATTTTATTAAACACACTAGTAACAAACCCGTGCATACGCACGGGTTCTGGTCTGATACGCGCATTTATTTACATAATATATTTATTTTAAATAGAATATTTAAAATGAAAAAATATTTAGATCAATAATAAATTTTTCGTATATCAAAATATTTAGATCAATAATAATTTTTTTCCTCTTATATCATTCTTGGATCATAAATGTTTGAATCATAAATATCATCTTTCTTATATATAAACATGTAGACAAGAATATATTTTTTCCCGTATTCAAATATTATTTATGTTTAGGTATTATTTACAAAAATATTTGGATAAATTGTAAATTTTTGTATATAAAAATATTTAGATCAATAATAGATTTTTTCTCATATACCATTTTTGAATAAATTTTTTATGGATCTAAATACCATTTTTTGTATATAAAAATATTTAGATCAATAATAATTTTTTTCCATATACAAATATTATTTTTGTTTAGGTATCATTTATAAAAATATTTGAATGAATAGTAAATTTATGTATAAAAAAATATTTAGATCAATAATAGATTTTTTCCCGTATATCATTTTTGAATAAATTTTTTTTGGATCATAAATTCCATTTTTCTTATATAAAAATATTTAGATCAATAATAAATTTTTTCCGTATTTAAATATTATTTATGTTCAGTATCATTTACAAAAAAATCTGAATCAATAGTAAATTTTTTTATATAAAAATATTTAAATCAATAATAGACTTTTTCCCGTATACCATTTTTTAATTAAATTTTTTGGATCATAAGTACCATTTTTCATATAGAAAAATATTTAGATTAATGAATAAAAAATTCCCGTAGACAAATATTATTTATGTTTAGGTATCGTTTACTAAAATATCTGAATCAATAGTAAATTTTTTGTATATAAAAATATTTAGATCATTAATAGATTTTTTCCCGTATACCATTTTTGAATTAAATTTTTTTGGATCATAAATACTATTTTTCATATAGAAAAATATTTAGGTCAATTATAGATTTTTTCCCGTATACAATATTATTTATGTTTAGGTATCGTTTATAAAAATATCTGGATCAATAGTAAATTTTTGTATATAAAAATATTTAGATCATTAATAGATTTTTTCCCGTATACCATTTTTGAATTAAATTTTTTTGGATCATAAATACTATTTTTCATATAGAAAAATATTTAGGTCAATTATAGATTTTTTCCCGTATACAATATTATTTATATTTAGGTATCGTTTATAAATATATCTGGATCAATAGTAAATTTTTGTATATAAAAATATTTAGATCATTAATAGATTTTTTCCCGTATACCATTTTTGAATTATATTTTTTTGGATCATAAATACTATTTTTCATATAGAAAAATATTTAGGTCAATTTTAGATTTTTTCCCGTATACAATATTATTTATGTTTAGGTATTATTTATAAATATATCTGGATCAATAGTAAATGTTCGTATATAAAAATATTTAGATCAATAATAAATTCTTTCCCGCATATCATTTTTGAATTAAACTTTTTGGGATCATAAACACCATTTTTCATATAGAAAAATATTTAGATCAATTATAGATTTTTCCCGTATACAAATATTATTTATGTTTAGGTAATGTTTACAAAAATATCTATATAAATAGTAAATTTTCGTATATAAAAATATTTAGATCAATAATAGATTTTTTTTCCCGTATACCATTTTTGAATAAAATTTTTTGGATCATAAATATGATTTTCCGTATATAAAAATATTTAGATCAATAATAAATTTTTTCCGTATACAAATATTATTTTTTTTAGATATCATTTATAAAAATATTTGAGTGAATAGTAAATTTTCGGATAAAAAATATTTAGATCAATAATAGATTTTTTCCTGTATACCATTTTTGAATAAATTTTTTTTAATCATAAATAATATTTTTCTTATATAAAAATATTTAGATCAATAATAGATTTTTCTGATACAAATATTATTTATGTTTAGGTATCATTTACAAAAATATCTGAATGAATAGTAAATTTTTGTATACAAAAATATTTAGATCAATAATAATTTTTTCCCTTATATTATTTTTTATTAAAATTTTGTGGATCATAAATACCATTTTTTTTAAAGAGTAAATGGAGTATAGAGAGATTAAGGTAGAAAACTAAAAAGGTGAAGAGAGAGAGAAAGAATGGTGAAAATAAGTTATAATATAGTTGAATAAAATATTAAGATATAATGGACAATTGTGTGGATAGACCAAAAAACCAATAATTTTAATAGGTGTACAAAAAGTAAAGATGGGTAATTTTGTAAAAACCAGAGCCACTTATTTTCTTATATTATAGATTGGTATGTTTAATGATTTAAAAAAATTATTCATACGAAATATTTTAAGAGATATTAAAAAAATATTTTGATTATCGTAAACAAAATCAAAATATTAGAGATCGATTTAGTGATTGCATTAATAATAAACCAATTGTTTTAGTAACAGTTTCAATCGCAATTGATAGGTCAGAATGATGGAAAACTATTAGGTAGGAATGATCACAATATCCATCGTTGAATCGGTCACAGATTCAATGCATTGAATCGCTAATGCATTCTCAAATTCAGACGCTAATTTCGTCAGGAAAGGTTAGCGACTAGCAATTTTTTAACCGAAAATGATAATCGCTTAATCAACTGCTATAATATATAATGATCGATTTTAAAGCTTTTTTGTCTCTAAAGGCAAAGTTTCTAGTAGTAAATGATATAAAATTGTGGATATGAAAAAATGACATGACATAAGTCTCATGGTGATAGTTTGAAAAAAACATCAAAAATATAAAAAATATTTTGTAGATGATACAATGTAATAAAATGACAAAATGATTATGGTTTGATGATAGTTGTAAATATTATCAAGAGCACATAAAGTAGTCATAGCTATATGAATTCAAAATTTCTTAAAGTTAATAAAATCTTGCGATTTTTTAACAAAAAGATTGACAAGGATATGATGTTTTCAAACATGGTATTTAATAGAAGACATCATTATGAGTGTGGAACTACATCATACATATCATAGACTTTAGCGAATCTACAAAATTTTTGACCATCTCGCATTTGACTATATAGGCAATAGTTTAACCTCTTATTGTTAGAACATTCAATCATAAGATTGATAAACAATAGAGTATTTGAGTGTGTGGAGAGAGAGAGAGAGAGAGAGAGAGAGAGAGAGAGAGAATTATGATTTCATTCTACATTACAAACATATCATCATGGTATTTATCCAATAATTTGGATACAAAAGCATTAAGTCAAAAGCTAGAAAAGTCAAAAACTCGAGGTTGTAACCGGTTAACACAACTCTATAACTGGTTACAATTGACACAAAACTGAAAAATACCATCAGGTGTAACCGATTACAGCAACTCCAGAAGTGCTTTTCGGCAGCTTATTTGACCCTTTTTTATGCCTCTAATCAGTTACACCCCCGTGTTAACCGGTTACATCACTTGAAATACTTCAAAAACACTTCAAGGTGATGCTTGGTTCTACAACTTACATCCTTGCTGAATTTACCCTTGTGTTGCTTCGTTTGCATACACTCCTCACAATGAATGGCAACCCGGTTACCATTCTGTTCTTTTAAGATGCATTGGGATCTCGAAAATTGAGATGACCAAGACGGTATTGCCACAACCACTCTTGTCGACTTGTCATTGTAGCAAGACACCTATGCTCCATAACCTTCAACTCTATCTTAAAATTTCTATTGGCATCCATAGGAGCTTTAAGGACCAAAACCCCGTTTCCATCAATAACGTGCAACGTCTTGCCTTCCATTCGAATCTTGTAACATTTCTCAAGCAATTATCCAATGCTTAAAAGATTAAATTTAATTTCAGGAATGTACAATACATCTTTGATCAAGGAAGGTCCACCATCCCTCCTCATGATCAAAACATCATTGATCCCATCCTATAGTATGGCATAGGTTTTAGCAGCAATAGAAATAAGGAATAATACCTGGATTGGTAGAATCTCCTTTGTTCTTCAGTGAACAGTTCAGGCATATTTTGTTGATTACCAACAACTTGAGGTCCTAGAAGATTGTTGACAAAAGGGAGAGCAGAAGATTTCTTGTTATCTTGGTTCTTATTTGAATCCTTCCTAGCAGTGGTGGAATACGTCATTGTTGCAAAGAAAGGTTGCTTAAAAGAAGTTTTTGAAACAATGAAGAAGATGAAGGAAAAGGAAATTGAGCTTGCAGAAAGTCTAGAAAGGGAAGAAATGTTTGAAATGGTTTGAGAGAGCTATTTATAGGCTAAAAATGGGAACGGTTCTACTTCAATAGTGATAGTGGACTTGTGAGTGGGACGCGTGTTGATTGGAGAATGTGTGATGAGACGGTGGCAATTATAGCTACCCACGATCTCCTAGGAACTAGGAGTATCATGATTGAGAAAAGATTCGCACGTGAAGTCTGAAGAGATGTTTTACAAAAGTGTCATAATGATTATGACGTTATTAGAGCTGAAAAGTTTGCGTAGAATGAACGTTCAAAAAATTACATTTTCTTCAGTATGTCGAAAATGACATTTTTGGAAGGCAATTTGTTAGCGGAAGTTTTCGATGCTATGTTATCTTAATAATGAGGAGAAGATATCTTTGGAGATATTATGAGCTTTTCGACGAGAAAGGTTTATTGAAGAAGTCCAGCTGAAGCCACCTCTGCACAAGAGGGATATGTTGGATATGACTTAGAAAAATTTTCTAAGTTTAGATGAGTTCGACGTAATAGTATATGGACTTCGACAAAGGTTTGAATTTGAATAAAGGAATAACTGAATTTCGTCCTTATCCAATTTCAACAGAAGGCGCGTGGAGCTTCAGGGTAAAAGAAAGACATGTTGAGCGAAACATGTCATGTTATAGGAGAAAGGTCGTTGAAGACGGTTATTTTGATTTATTATATATAGGGGTCTTAATGTTAAGAATTTGTGTGTTCAGTCATTTGTACAAAATTTCATATAAACTCAAAGTATATGCGTTATTGAGACAGAGTTCCTTGAAAAATGTACGTGTAAACACCATCTTTATTCAGTTTGCAATTTACATTTTCCAGAATTTATTCACTTCTTACAATTTACTTTCAATTGCTTTTACTTCATTTCTTTACAAAGTTTCGCAAGGTTACTTTAAGATTAACTTAGATTAAGACAACAATATTTAAAATTATGAATGATGTCGAAGTGTTCTTAGTTTCAAAGAACATAGTCTAAAATAAAAGCACATGTCCTAGGATCAATCTAGTCGATCCTGTGAGTAATCAAAAACTTTCGTTTTGGAAGACTAACGCTTGTCTACCGAATTTCAAGGTAAATACAGTCACCATAATGTTTTCTTCTGCATACATTTTTGCAACATTCCCGAAACTGCTGATTTTACCGCATTCACCTTTCGTGATCATGGCCAAGAGTGTACTCTCTTCATCAACCTCTTATCTTGTAACCTTACTTATTCTTATAGAGATTCATTCTTGTTCGCGTTGCAATCTCTTGCAAAGTGACCAAACTTTTGACAATTGTAGCATTATTTCTTGCTTATGTCAATCTTTCCTCTTCCACCTCTAAAGTAACCTTGACCACTATTTTTGTTGCAGCTGCTCTCACCCTTTTGACAAGTCGAATTCTTTGAATTTCGAGACTCTTTTCCACCAAAATTATGAAAATCCCATTTACTCTTCGTGAGTCATTTTCCTTTCGACTTCTTGTTCTTCTCATTGAACCGAGCTTGCAAAGCGATCTCTGCTTTTGCATTGTCGTTATTTCTCTCCTCCATCATTTGCTCATGAGATTCAAGAGAGCTTTGAAGCTCATCTTTGCTCAACGTCGCAATATCATTCGACTCTTCAATCGCCACTACAACGTTGTCAAATCTCGTCGTCAAAGAATGCAAGATCTTCTAAACAACATTCTACTCATAAATGGTTTCTCCACACGACTTGATTTGGTTCACCAATAGCGTAATTTGTGTCACGTAATTGTTGGTTGTCTCATTTTTCCTCCATTTGAATAAATTCAAATTGACGCTTGTGAGTTTGTAACCTCACTGCATTTGTCTTATTAGCCCCTGCATGTGCATTTTTCAAGATTTCTCACGCTTGCTTTGTCGATTAGCAAAATTCAACTTTCTCAAAGTTGTCATCATCCACACATTGATGGATCAAAAACAGCGCTATGCAATCTTTCTTCTTTTTTTTCCTTAAATGTTGCTCATTGTGCATTTGTCGTAATTCTCCACATCAAAGGTTGGTAGGTTTGTAGGGACTTTATCATTGGAGACAGAATTCATTGTTACACACTATATGTTTGTGGACCAGAACCAGGCTCTTTATGCCATATGTTGAAACATTCAATCACAAGATTAGTAAACAATAGAGGGTTTGATTGTGTGGAGAAAGAGATACTAAGAGAGGGGAGAGAGCTAGAGAGAGGGAGAGATAATTAAGGATGAGAATTATGATTTCATTCATTATACATTATAAATCATCATGGTATTAATACGACAATTAGGATACAAAAGCATCAAGTCAAAAGTCAAAAAATCAAAATCCCAGGGTTGTAACCGGTTAACACAAACCTGTAACAGGTTACAGCTGACACAAAACTAAAAAATTTCATCAAGTGTAACTGGTTACTACTGTGAATGCGTAATCAATTACAACAACTCCAAAAGTGCTTTTTTGTAGCTTATTTGATCCTTTTTTATGCCTGTAACTGTTACACCCTCGTGATAATCGACAACACTTTAAATACTTCAAAAACACTTAACACTTATCAACTAAGACTTTGTTAAGGAGTTCGGAGTGAAGGGGGAGGCTTTAGAAAACGAATTTTTAAAAAAAATATAAAAAATATTTGACATTTTTAAAAAAAATAATTTTGTATAGAATTATAAAAGAGTGTTTATTATTATTATTATATTTTTAATTTTCACAATACTAGAACAACATAAAAATATTTGAAAAATTTATGTAAGCTCTCAAAAACCCTCATTTAATACAAATTTTGAGTTTATCTAAATTAGAGGATTTTTTGTGTTATGAATAAAAGCAAACCCTCCCAACTAAAATCTTTCGATTCTTTGCACTCAATCCTTCTCTTGTTTTGAAAAAATGATTTTATTTAGAATGATAAAAAAGTCATTATCATTATTATATTTTTAATTTTCAGAATACTATAACAACCTAAAAGATATTTAAAAAATTTATGTAAGCCCTCCTAAACCCTTCAATATAATTTGAGTTCCATCATTTTATGAGATTTTTTGTGTTATGAATAAAATCAAACCCTCTAAAACTCTACCCAAAATTTTTTTATTCTTTTCACCAAATTCATCCTATTTTTCAAAATCCTCCCTTCCAAACTCGCAAACAAAGCCTAAGAGAACATTAGAATATATAAAATCGCTTATAACCAATTTAAACTAATAAAATTATTTATTTTTAAGTGTGTACAATATACATTTATTTATGTAATATGTGATATTGTATCCACTTATAAACGTTTTGAATCAGTCCAGGACTAAAATACGTTGAAACTGTAAGATCCGTGTATATCAAGGGAGAACAATAATTTGTGGAGTCAGGTCAGGGCAAGATACAACTTGTGACTACGATCCAAAACCAAATATTGTCTACATTTAACAGCCTATATTAAAAAAATATCAAAAAATGAGTGTCATTTTCAGTGTAATTTATCAATTGCTGATGTAAAAGAAAGGGGAATTAATTCTTGGTGGGGGACGGATGGAGTATATATTGGCCGTTGCCACATTTCATTATATAAACAACCCACCGTGACTGGCCCTAAGCCTTTACCCCCACCACCCGTTACCCACTGGGACCTATGATTTTGATAAATGCTCTGTTTCTGAGAGTGACTAATAATGACACCCTCGTTTACCAGCACACTATGGCTTTGTATCAAATAATGGCTCACCAAAAAGGAGCCTAAGAATTGAATTGCTGTTGTCACATGACATTGACAAAATGAAAATGACACTCATTTTGTAATAAAATGTGTTTTGATCAAGGAAAATGGCATTTGTTTTATAATAAGATGTAGAAAAATTCTTTGTTAGGATGTTCAATTATATAAGACATGTGTAAAGACATTATATTTCTCACATGATCTACACAGCATTACATGTTTTGATGTTTAGTGTTGAATGGGTTGTGTCTATGGTAGGCTATAATGCCACCTAGGAATTTCTCATTTCATCTGTTAAAAAAGTTGGATAAACTTATTTGAGATTGGTCAGGCCCCAATCCCTACATTTCCAGCTAATATATGTAGCAAAAAATCAGAGCAACAAACCATCCCTCTACCATTTTGAGGTCACCTTAGATATCATTAAAAATCACCATTACACAATATTCTTATGTTTTCTTACTTGATTTATTTCCTTGCTTCCTATTTCTGATTTTAAAATTATGGTTCAGATTATAAGCTGTGCACAGCTAAAGCCTATTATGTCAAGTAATTTTAATTTTTGTCACTTGTGAAGCATAGACATGGACACAAACACGGACACGGGACACGACGCTGACACACCGACACCGGTAATAACTTTAAAAAATTAATAAATTTGAACGAAATCACAAGTGTCGGTGCAGACACTGACACGGTTTTTTCCAGAGGTGTTGGTGCTATAGAGAATGTCACCACTCACTAGCCTGTTGTTTTTGTGACCAATCTCTTGCTAAAGAAAAACACACCTTCCTAAAGACAACATAATTAGTCAGGAAGCTGATGTTGACAGAAATTGAAATTTCAGCTAACGAGTCTCGGCGACAATGAATCAGGCTTTGTGCAGATAGAATGCATAACAATATACACAAGATATTCATGTCTTTGTCATGCATCAAAGTTAAAGTAGGACGATTCTTTAATCTTCAGAAGGGAAGAGAATATGATTGTTCATGGAGACTCCTTACTATTTTAATCTAACAAGACCTAAAGCAGAAATCAAAGAAAGCAAGCTAAGATTTTTATATACAGTTAACATTTGCAGCAATGCAACTAGTAACTCAACACCGGCTTCTAAATTTTTTCACAAGCAGAGCTACACATGAAGAGAGTCTACATCAGAGAATTCAACAACATTTTGGATCATCTTGAATTTCAAAAGCATAGATGACACAACAAGAAAGACTATCTACGAACCTGGCCTACCAGTAAAACGATTGGATGGGACACCTAAATGCCGGCAAAATTGCCCATCCTCCTCATTGTTAGCTAACGGTGCTTTGCGCTTCCGAAACATTGCCTCTAAGTTCTGATCTTCACCCTCTACATTGCCTCTAGAATTGGAGTCAATTGTACCATAACCGGGTGGTCCTCTAGGATAAAGAAATACTTCTCTATTTCTCTGCAATGACTGATGATTGTACTTGTTTCCATCATGAGAAAGACCTAAGCCAACACCATCTATTTCAAATACTGAACTACTTTTGCCGCTCGAAGAAGTTTGAAGACACTGACCCAACCTCAAAGACAAATCACATTCCCTGCCCTGTGACTCCTGAGTGACTAAAGCCGGTTCTTGTACCATCCTGTTAGCAACATGTTGAAATCTACCATAGGAGGAATTTTCCAAAAGACCAATTCCAGAAGGCTCGGGTACCGGAGCAATGACCGGTCTGCCAACAAAGATCGTGTCGGAAGAGGTATTATCACATGCTGTTCTCCTTACTTGAGGCTCTCTGACTTCACTACCATAGTACAAAGGGTAAACCGAACCCATGTTCAACGAGGGCTTAGCTTCCATTGTCAATGGCTGGTGATGACCAGATGGGAAACTGTAAGGATAATTACCAGAACCACTCAGATTATTATTACGATTGCCTTGCTGGTTCGAATCCGCTACAGGATTCTGCGCAAGCGCAGAAGTTGTCACTTTTCCATAGTTTAACGGATTTCCAACAACAGGTTTAGGGGACCCTGAAGTAGGCTGTTGAGGCTGTTGAGGTCTTGGACCAAGGTATGTCCTAGGGTTATTATGCCGATCACTTCTCGAAGTTCTAACAGGTTTGCAACCCAGATTAAGTGCAGCTGATCAACCAACCAACACAAGAAAATGAACCCAGAAAATCAGAAATGAAAACAAAAACACATCACTAACAGCTTAAAACCACTAAATGAGACATAAAAATATGATTTTTACACAAACCCTTAGAAGTGGATCCAGAGAAAAATGAAAAAATTGTATACCTTCAACACATGGGGGCAAAAGGTCTCCAGTTTCAGTAGTCTCATCTCTCCGTATAATAGTGTTAACAGCATCATTAAGACGGTCCCATAGTGTATCAGGGTTCAAATACTCAGCCTAAGAAGCCAAATCAAGAAAAATCAACAAAAGGGTTTATACAAAAACAAAACAAAAAACCACATTACAACCCAAACAAAAATATCTGAAAAAAATTAAAAAACAAAAAAAACAATAACCTCGGAATTAGCTTTAGAGTACATGATTTCTTCAGCTTTGAGAACAACAACAGGAAGTTTCTCTTGCCATTCCTTGTTTTTCTTAGTAACAGAAGTGTGAGCTTCAGTGACAACCCTAATCAAACAGATGGTGTGCAATCAGAATGTAGAAGAGTGAAAACCAAGATGAATAAGAAGGAAAAAGATCAAGTAAGAACCTGAAAATCTGTTGAATGATAGAACCTCTAATGGGTTGGTGACGCTCGCTGTGCCAAGCTCTTCTCACACACTCGTATGGCCTTGGCCCTGGCCGCGGCATCTTCAACAAGTTCAAAACAAAACACACAGGAACAATATGGGAAGAAGGAATGGACAGAAATAATTGAGTACTCTGTCTGTGTTTGTGTTTATGTTTTTGCTTGACGAGTTTTCAATTACTTCCATTTTTTATAAAAAAAATTATAAATTATTTTATAAATTAATACAAAAATTAATTTTTTATTTTTTATTTTTATTTTATGTGCAGAAACAAACACAGTGTAGTGGTGCCATAGCACTGCTTTCTCTCACTCTACATGGGGTTTTGTTTTTTTGATGGGTCAATTACACTTGTCTTTGTTCTTATTGCAATTCTTATTCCATATTTTCTTACGGGACTGTTTTTGTTTAGGGTATAGTAGTAGAACTATAGCCAAACAAAAATGTTTCTTTCTTTCTTTTATCAGGGGCATAATACTCAGATGACATGATAAGAGTCTCTTCTAATTTAATTAAAAATATTAAATTGCGTGATTATAAGAATTTCTCTGAATTTAATCAGAGATATTGAGTTTGATCGATCGGAACATATTGTATTGTGAAATGATAAATTTGAATTGTATGTTTCTAGGGTGGGGTATGGTCACACCTCAATTTTAAGAAAAGGAGAGTGGGAGGGTTAGGTTACTATCAAAAAGTACCTGCATAATAAAGTGTATTAAAATTCTCCCCCCTCTCTATACCATATTTAATATTAGGTTGTTACATGCATTATTGTTGTTGTATCAATCCAACTCTATTTTTTTACTACATGAAAATTGCACAACCATACATACATACACATTGTCACCATATTCGTAGTACACATAAGAAAATGACAAAACATAAACTAATATCAACTTCAATATAAAGTAACCCAAGAGAATCCAGGTACATCATTCTTCCTTAATAAAGCTACTCAGATTCTTTTTCAAATTTTAACCTCTCTTTGCCCAATTTTTTTTCCTAGGGTTAAATTAGGTTTCTTATTCATCCTTTTTATTCCACCACATCACTGTTGTTTTGGATGTGCTACACTATTGTGCCCCCTAAAAAGTAGTGGTCCTTTTGTCTGCATTTTTCTGCAGGTCGACTCAAAGTTTTAGACATGCATCATCAACTATAGTTGTCTCGACCCATCTCATTTTTTTCAAGTTTTTGTAAACGTGATTATTAACATAAATTTTTATAATTTTAAAACTTTAAGGATTCAGAATTTGTCTAACCTAGCGCACACTAGGTCAATATTACTTTTTTTTTTTGCTTTTCATCATTGATATAATCCCGATTCAAAGGTCAATTTTGGCATCAAGTAGTTTCAATTCTCTTTCGATCGCAGTTGCAGAAGATTGAACTATGATCTTCTCTAACATTTTTAGCGTCAATCATCACTGAATCAACTAATAATTGATCAATATTGTTGTAAACTTTTACGAAACATATATAAAACGGGGCACGAATGCTCATTTACTGCATTACTAAAAAGTAGTACTAGTGATGATATGGACTAGTAAGTGCATTATAAAGTAAATTTATTACTATTTATTATTCTATATGGTTTGATGAATGAACAAGAAATACTATATATGCATTGAATGTGTAGTGATCACATTGATGGGTAAACGGGTACATTCTGCAGCCACATCACTGTAAATAAAACCCTTTCCATGATAAAAACAGCCTTTGTAGCAAAACTGACGCTGTATGGGCCTTACCCACTCCTTCATGTCACGTCCACTCTTGACAATGCCTCAACAAAGCCAATTTTCTTTTTCAGTTTTTATCATCAAAAATACCCTTCAAAATCCCACTTTTTTTTCCCTTAGGTACAGTACTCCCTCACCTCACAGTTCATGTTTTGTTTTTACTTGGTACTGTCTTGTGTTGGAATATTATTAATGGAGTCCTTTAATTTTTTTTCTTTTATTGCTAAATGCATGTGCCATTTTTTTCAGTCATTATTATCTACCTAAATTTTGCTTGCTATATGTGATTGATTTAAGCTTTTGAGTTATTAAATATTGATATTTATTTTTTTCATTTTGTAAGTGATCGGGACCACAATCTTCAAAATAGCACTTTATAGCACTTTGAAGTATAAACGCAATGGTTGTGTATTATTTTACCTCATCACCCAACCACTACCGTATTAGCAATAAATTTTAATTGTTATGATAGGTACGTTTCGTAGTATCATATCAATTGAAAGGGATGCAATTAATTTAAGAAAAAAGACTATTCTAGAAACTGAATTAAACACGTTTTAAAAAATTAATCAAGAATGTTTAGTTTTGGTCAAAAAAAAATTATTTTGACTCACATTGGAAATTGCTTGGTAGTGGACTTAAATCCAATCTACTAATGGATATACTCTCTTTAGGGTTAATTTTTCACTCTTTATTCACTGCACGTTTAAAAAAAATTGAATTTAAGAGATATATATTTGAATTACCTAAATTATACACCCTTAATATATATTAGTGAATGAGTCATTTTTTTTTAAAAAAAAATATTTTCGAAAATGCATACTTGTAATGTAATAGTCCTTAATTTTAAAATTAGTATTTTTTGTGTTCAGTGAGGTTTACAGATTTGCATCTCGAACGAGATTTAATTGATATATCTCGTGCCATAATATTTCTCCTTCCTTTTTCATTTGTTTCATTTTTTCAAACTCTTTAAAGAGTTATGAGCAAACTTCAAGTGAGTCATGCTTTAACCTTCAACATTACTTCAATTACATTGTAATCAATCTCATTGTTCACATTCACTCCATTTAAGTCGCACAAGAAATCTCTCAATAGGAAAATTTCAAATTTTCTTTCTATTTTTGAGTTATGATGCATGTATTAGATAAAATAGGTTGTTTAAAATGCATTAGTTTGTAGTTTCATTCAAAATAAGTACTTTGTTTGTACATGCATACGAATTTGTTGATGTTTAGGGCATTGTCTGCAAATTTCTACTATCGCACATTTTTAGGGAGATACATTTCTAGATTTTCTGGGTTTTGTTATTCTGTTTTATGAGATTCATCTCCAATTTTTCTGGATTTTGTTATTTTATTTTACGGAGATGCATCCACGAAATTCACTTGCCTTGATTTTCATATTATTTTCTGTTATGTATTATACGAACAGTGGTTGATAATTAGGACAAGTTGAGTCATGGTCGTGTATCCCAACATGCGTCTGTTCGAATGGAATAATGTGCACAAGTCATGAGTTAGTGCTAGTTCGTTTGACGCGGAGGCGTCGACTTCACATTCTCGCGTGTCTCAAACGTCACAAGGTCGTATGAAGCCCCTGAAGTCCAACAGGATAAACTTGTTGTTGTCAATCTTATTCTTGATAGTTTTCCAAGAAGTGCCTTTGACACGTCATTACTTCCTATATATGCAGAACATGCTGTTAGGTATAGGTGGGAAAGAGAGGTAAATTTAGCTACTTTGTCAAATTTATCGACAATTATAATAGAAAGTTGTGGACATGCCTAATCAAGAGAAAAGATGAGGTATTCGAAGTGTTTATGAAGTTCAATTTCATGGTTAAGCGGTAAAGCGGTCACAAGCTCAAAGTTCTTAAAACTATGGTGGAGGCGAATGTCTCAAATAACTTTGGGAAGTTTTGTGACGAATAGGGTGAAATTCTGACACTTGCAATGCAAATGTCAAGACTGATGTCCCAACACCAACACAATATAAAGACAAATGTTATAACATCATCTGCTGACAGAAAGTACTTGCTAAAACAGGAGATTGTGCAAAAGGTAAATTGCAAAAAAATAAACAACACAATCAATTGTTAACTCAGTTCGGTGCAATGTCAACTACTATGGGGGCTACCAAGCCAAGAAGGAAATTCACTATGATAATATTAGTTCAAAGCCTAAACAATCTCAGTTTACAACTTCTCGTCTAATCATTATCTTGGGCAACTTTTACCTAGAACCCTCTAGATATAAGAACCCCCTCTCACTTCCTACGAATCAACTCGGTGATGAAAATAGTCACAAACCATTGACAATAACAAAAAAAGAAAAGATTTACACTTCCAATAAACAATACTCAACTTTTTGCTTAAAAGCTCATGGGTAAGAATGATGAACAATGCTCAACTCTTTGCTTAAAAGCTCATGAATGAGAATAATCAGTCTATCTCAATGTATCAAAAAATACATGAGTGACATACACAAAAACACGAAGAACTTGATGTACTCCCAAAATCCTAAACCCTTATTTTGCACTCACAGTTTCTTATTGTGAATGCTTCTTATTTTAGGTTTAGCAAGTCCTTATTTATATATTCTTGCAGTATGGGCTTGGACTCTTCAATCAAATTCAATCTTCTAATTTTAAATTTGTTGCAAGATCTTTACACAAAAATAGGAACAAATCTTACAAGTTTCCTAAAAAGTCTCCAAGATCCTTTTTTAATGAAACCCAATCAAATTTGCATTGTTCCTAATAAAATCTTCTTGACCTGTGCAAATTAATGAGATATATCCAAAAGGAATCTCAAAAAATAAATCAAATATGTCAAGAGATATAACAGTAGCGCTTGTTGTACAATGGGCCAAGATGTCAAGATATTTGCCTCAACATCTATCTGAAACACATGACAGCAGAACCTGTCATGACAGTTGATCAAGATGTCACAATATCCTGCTCAACATCAGTTAAGAACCATGTTTTAGCAAAATTTATGTCAATCATAAAACTATGGATCTAATAGAGGGGATAGTACATGAGGTAGTACCAACTTATACACCACAGCAAAATAGTGTTGCTGAGAGGAAGAACCGGTCGATTATAAACATGTTGAGAAGCATGTTAAAAGCGTTTACGTGAAAACGGATACAAATAAAGGAATGATCATTTTTTGTCTATGCGTAGATAATTTGTTGATCACGGGCATCAACAAGAATAGTATTTATAAGCTCAATAGTGAGCTTATAGAAGAATTTGAGATGAGCGACCTTGGTATCATGACATACTTCCTTGGCATAGATTTTAACAAGTCCAAAAAGGGATTTCTTATGCATCAAATAAGATATGCCCTTGATTGAAAAAGTGTAAAATAGAGCATTGTAATGATGTCATTACACCAGCTGAACCAACACTACTACAGAGAAGCCATACCAAAACGGTTGGAAAAGGGATATCACAATGCTTGAGAAATTGTTATGAGGTAAGAGTGGTTGTATGTATGGCGCGTATCACCACGATCTCACAACCGTGATAATAAGGCATGACACGCGCTACCAATCACAACAGTTACACTAAACAACCGCTGTGATATATATTTAGGTAATGGGTTTGAAACCCATCAACAACGATTTGTTTAGAATATAATTAACATTTCACTACGGTTACAAATAGATAACTGTTGTGGAAAGTATCTTGAGTTTATTATATAATATGTAGATTGCTTGTTTTTCAATATACCTCACTAAACAAATACAACCGTTCAAAAGGATGAAAAAGAAAATAATCTAAAAATTAAACTATTCTTGAAAAACAACTTAAACCAATCACTGTTTTTCGAACTGTATGCATGTCATAACTCATGTATTTCTATTTAGCATATAGAATATGGTTCAATTGTCTAAGTCCTTCATAGCATCGATTCTTTCTCTTCTAGTTTATTTTTAATAGCATCAATTTATTAGCTAAGTCTGCCTCATCATCGTCACTATCATGATGATTATGACGATGACTTATCATCGTAACAATAATGATGATAGTGACAATAATGAGAGACTTAGCCAATAAATTGATGTTATTCAAAATAAATTATAAGATAAGGAATCGATACCATGAAGGATTAGGTCATTGAAACACATTCTATATGTAAAAGAGTAAGAGATGAATTGTGAGATGGATGCAATTCGAAAAGCATTGATTGATCTAAGTTGGTTTTAAAATATAACTTAATTTTATATTATAAGTTTCTAAATCAATTTAAATGAATACAATTTTAGTGAAGGGTTAGTGAAATAAACAACCTACATACGATATAATAAATTTAACTTGATCTTCTGTTAATCTGCATAATAAATTAAAGAACAAAACATTTCTAAGTCGCAAGAAGTTTTTTCTTGTGACTTAGAAATCTTCTGTTCTTGTTCTGATAACATTAACCAACAAAAACAACATACAACAACACAAAAACAACACACAATTATACAACAACAACAAAATACAACATAAAATATTTCACGAACGTACCACTTATTGAAAAGATTCGTGGAATGAACAGAAGCTGGTCTACTTTGTGTTGTTATGAAGAAAAATGCAAGGCGGATGAAGCTTCCACAATAGTCAAAGTATGCGCTTTTTGTTCTATTTTGTATTGCTTCATACTTCTTGTATTGATTCTCCATAGCAATATAAACCATATGTAAACCATAGCCAAATTATGCGCTTTGTTAAGGTGGTTTCTTTATTCACTTTCCCTACAAGTCAAAAAAACATAAACATCATGACATTAACAGCACACATGAAACATTTACGAAATGAAAAAAAGAGAATATCATGCGAAATGAAAAAACACTTTTTAACAAGAACTATGAAAAATGTGAGAGTTGATTACCTTTAAGTTTGAAGAAGCTTATAAGACAAGTCCGCTGCATGGAAGAGAGAGATTATAGAGTTTTATTTTGAGAAAAATGGAAGAAAGCTAATGAAGAAGAAGAAGAAAAATAAATTTCTCTGTTTGCTGAGTTTGAAATTGATTACCTTTAAGTTTGAATAAACTTATGAGTACGAGTTCGCTGCATGTGGAAGAGAGAGATGTTAGGGTTTTGTTGTGAGAGTGATGACTATTTTGTTTTGAAGCTTAATAACTTTGCTTGTGTGTGTGTGTGCGTGTGTGTGTGTGTGAAACTTATCACCACGACTGTTAACAAAAACCGTGATAATAAGTAAGACCTATTTACAATGGTTTCAGTTATAGAATGTGGTGATAAATAATTCTATTTTAATATATTTATAAGACTATACTGACAACCCCTTTTTGAAACAAAAAGAAGAAAAAATTGTTGGTGTTGGAAATCGAAGCAAGTAAACTTCAATATACCATAATGGTTGGGTTACAGGACCATAATTAAATGTATTTTAATAAATAATTAAAAAATCCAGGTGCGCGTAAACGAGATATTACCACGGTTAACATGAAAGTCGTTGTAATAATGTGTTACATAAGGTTTTTTTTGTAGTAATGCAAGGTTGAAGCTATCAAAGAATGAATATGATCAAAACGTAAATCCAACTCAATATAGAAGGTTGATTGGATTATTACATTACTTATGCAATACGCGGCCAAATTTGGCGTTTAGTGTCAATATTGCTAGTAGATTCATGGAGAGATCGAAGGTGTCTCGCTTGGCAGCAGTCAAAAGAATCCTAAGATACGTCAAAAGAGTCTATTGGCTGCGGAATTCTCTTTCCCGCAGCAGATACGAGAAGAAAATGCATTTTACTTGAGTTTACCGATTCTAATTAGTGAGAAGATAAATATAATTAAAAGTCTACAGCTGGATATATCTTTATGTTCAGTGGAACACCAATCTCACAATGTTCAAAGAAGGAATTGGTAGTTGCACTCTCGTCTTGTGAAGCCTAGTATATTGTCACTTCGTTATATGCGTGTCAAGTAGTGTGGCTAATGAATCTATTCAAAGAGCTGCGCAGCAGTGAGGGTGAGCCTGTCACACTCTTAGTTGATAACATTCCTGCTATTAATCTTGATAAGAACCCAATTTCATTTGGGAGGAGCAAGTATATTGAGATGAGGTTTCATTATTTAAGAGAGCTTGTTAGTGAAGGAAAGTTAAGATTGGGATATTGTAGAAATGAAGATCAAGTTGTTGATTTATTGACTAAGGGAGTCATAAATGATGTGTTCAAAAGGTTGAAGATAAGCATGGGCATGGAAGACTTGAAACACTTGAAATAAGGTGGTGTGTTAAGAAAATTTTAAGTATTTCAAGTGTTGTAACCGGTTAACATGGGGGTGTAACTGGTTACAGGCATAAAAAATGATCAAATAAGCTGCAAAAAAGTGCTTTTGAGGTTGGAGTAACCGGTTACAGTTGATAGTTATTTATGTTTTTGTAACAGTTGTAATCGGTTACAACCCTGAGTTTTTGACTTTTTTGACTTTTGATTTGATGCTTTTGTATCCTAATTGTTGTATAAGTACCATGATGGTATGTTTGTAATGCAATATGAATGAAATCAATAATTTTCACCCTTAATTATCTCTCTGTATCCAACTCTCTCGTCCCTCACTCTCTCTTTCTCCAAACACTCAAATCCTCCATTGTTTATCAATCTTATGATTAAATGTTCCAACATCATCTTCATCTTCATCCCCTACAATTTGATATGCTATTGATATTATGTCATGAAGAATATGATTAAAGAGATAAAAATCAATTTCATATAAAAAATAAACTTAAGAATGAGATACAAAAGAAAACTCTTTAAAATTTATATTAAATAAATAAATTATAATAAAAAAACATAATAAATAATTACATGAGAATTTTTTTTATATAAAACTTGTAAGACATTATTAACAAGGTCACAAACTTATAACAAATTATAAGTAACTATCTTATAACAAATTTTAGCTAACAAACCAACTACCAGATAACAAATTTTAACTAACAAATTAAATATTAACTTGATAATATATTCGATTTGCAAGTTAATAGAAATATTTGTTGGGAGGAGTCGTTATGAGCATTGATACAAAGTTGTAGATTATGCGTCTTTGTGGGAGACACACCACTTATTCACCCAAAATCTTAAGGTGATAGGTGAGTGAGTTTTCTCACTTATATATTCTCAAATCACCACAATTTTATCCAATGTGGAACTATTTTACCACTTACTCACACTTGCATTATTATTCTAACACCCCCCTCAAATGTAAGTCCATAATACCCCCTCACACTTGTACCGCCGTTACCTCTTCTTAGGCAATAAGACACCTCTTCTTGGACAACAAGACACCTTTTCTGGGGAATTTCGATACAAGTAAGTCAGTCCCTTTCTCTAACCTAAGGCTCATGATACCATTTTTTGGTTCACTAGAGAGCATTGATACATAGTGTAGGACTAGGCACCTTTGCAAGGTGTCAACAGCGGTACAAGTGTGAGGGGGACATTATGGAATCACACTTGAGGAGGAGTGTTAGAATAATAATTCAAGTGTGAGTAAGTGGGGAAATAATCCCACATTGGATAAGAATGTAATGACTTGATCATTTATAAGTGAAAGAATCCACTCACCTATCACCTTAAGGTTTTAGATGGACAAGTAACTAACACTCCCCCTAAAAAATGATATCAGAGCCTTTGGTTCTAGAAAGGGACCGAAAATGGACAAAGTGACTTGTATCGAAATGCCCAAGAAGAGGTGTTTCGTTTCCCAAGAAGAGGTAACGGTAGTACAAGTGTGAGAGGAGCATTGTGGACTCACACTTGAGTGTGAGTGTTGGAATAATAATGCAAGTGTGAGTGTGTTGACTTAAACATTTATAAGTTAGAGAACCCACACACCTAACACCTTAAAGTTTTGGGTGTATAAGTGGTGTGTCTTTCACAAAGGTGCATAGTCCTACATTATGTATCAATGCTCTCTAGTGACTCAAAAAATGGTATCATGAGCTTTTGGTTCGAGAAAGGGACCGACTTACTTGTATCGAAATGTGCAAGAAGAGATGTCTCATTGCTGAAGAAGAGGTAACGGCGGTACAAGTGTGAGGGCGACATTATGGACTCACACTTGAGGGGAGTGTTAGTTGATCCCTTTCTCGAATCAGGCTCTGATACCATTTGTTGGGAGGAGTCACTAGGAGCATTGATACAAAGTTGAGGATTATGCACTTTTGTGAAAGACACGTCATTTATCGACCTAAAACTTTAAGGTGATAGGTGAGTGGATTCTCCTACTTATAAATTTTCAAGCCACCACATTCCTATCCAATGCGAGACTATTTCTCCACTTACTTACACTTGCATTATTATTCTAACAATATTAAACTAAAAGCATCAATAAACCAACAACTAAAAAAACCTTCAAATTCTTCCTATAAACACTAATACAAGATTGTGTTAAGTTACATACTTTCAAAACTCTAAAAAAATATTATTATTTTTTACCAAATATCATTTTAATCACCAAAATATATATAAATATATAATTTTCTCTACTAAAAATTGTCGTTTTTATAATATTAAAGTAGTTTAATTGAGAATTGTTTAAACACATTAAATACAAAGACGTGGATTCAAAAATGTAACATCTCATTTATTTAATTTTAAAAGATGAAATTCTAACCACTACTTAAAAAAAAAATACTGTCGTCTTCAAGTTCAACGACACTTGCTCCAGTCATTAATTGAGGTTCATTTACAAATAAAACCAAACATATGACAAATAATGATTTAATTAATTAGCATCCACACAAGTTTGCCTCAACATAAGTCTACATAGAAGCAAAAACATGAGATTTGAATTTGTCTCTTGTTAATTTATGTTGGATGAATTACTTGGTCAGGATGAGAGCAGATGCAATAGATGCATCGTGCGTGTCATATCAGAGTGATGTCTGTTGTGGTTAGTAAAGGGTTGTACTAACTTTTGTTGCCATTCAATTCATTCATCTTCACATTCATATGCATTTATGGCGGGGGTGTAAGCATAATAGTACCGAGGCTAAAAGACAAATGTGGTGTGGAAAGCAACTTCCCATCACTCGATTATTAACATGATGAGAGTCAAGAGTAAGGCAAGATTCTCACCCCATCTTTGCCTAATTTCTTTTTTTATTAAAATATAAATTATTTAAATTATTTTTTACATCAATGTTTAAAACATTATCTCAAGTTTTTGGTTTTTGTTTAAGTATAACATTATCGTGTTCAAAAATATAATTTTAAATTAAAATTTTTGCTACTTTTATTTCAAGTGTTCACTATTTAGAAATTTTAATATCTAATCAATTTCAAGTTAAAAGAATGTAAAAATAGCTTCTATTGTTCTGAACATGTCTGGAAAAAAATTTTAAAATCACTACAACACGGAAGGGCTTTCACAGCGCTTTTTTTGGCCTTTAACAGCGCTTTAAAGCGCTGCCAAAGCCAGCGCTGGCGTAGGCTACGAAAGCGCTTTTAAAAGCGCTCTGGTAGACCCCCCCTTTAAGAGCGCTTTCCTGGAAAAAGCGCTCTGGTAGGACCCCCTATAAGAGCGCTTTCCTGGAAAAAGCGCTCTGGTAGACCCCCCTTTAAGAGCGCTTCTTAGTAAAAGCGCTGGCAAAGACCAGTAAAAAAGCAAAAAAAATTAAAAAATTACGCAGCATACAAAAGCGCTTTTGGAAAAGCGCTCTGGTAGGCCCCCCTATGAGAGCGCTTTTTCCAGACAAAGCGCTCTCATAGGGGGGCCTACCAGAGCGCTTTTCCCAAAGCGCTTTTGTATGCTGCGTAATTTTTTAGTTTTTTTTGCTTTTTTACTGGTCTTTGCCAGCGCTTTTACTAAGAAGCGCTCTAGTATGTGGACCTTTAAGAGCGCTTTTTAGAAGCGCTGTAGTTGCTAAATGAGGTATTTTTATGTGCAGCCTATAATTTAATCCTCCCAGTCGACCTGTAATGTTTTCGACCTGTAATATTTTCGACCTGTAATATATTTTCGACCTGTAATATATTTTCGACTATATTATTTCAGCCATCAGTAAGACAATATATATACTAATATATACCATTATAATATCCAAAATTATATATATACATCATTACAAAATTATATATATACATCATTACAAAATCAACAATATTATAGTTCAAATCTGCATGAAAAATTGCTTAATATAAAATTGACACAATTCCTCTTTGATTTCTTCTAACTTTAGCTTCGAGTACCCAGCAGCACGGAATTCGTCAAGGTACTATAAAACAAAAACATAATATGAATAATATATTTAGGTAAATGTAATAAATTATATGAAATTATCTTAAGTTATAACTTTATACCGTGGGAGGAATCTCTAATTGATTCGCCTGAATGATTTCTTTCATAAACCTCAATACAAAGTATCCGCAGTCTGAACTGTTACGCTGTATCGGACACTACATAGAAAAACAAATAAGATTCTATATAAGTTGTCTTGTTTTACCAAGTAGCATAAATATTATAAGCAAATTTGTGAAAAGTAATGTACTTGCACTTCGATCCAGGTGATGTTGTTTGATTTAGTCCGGGATACCTGTGCGTCCCGTTGACTACGGAATACTTGTATTGATCTAATTAACAAATATATAAAAGCATATGTTTAGATCAATCCCACAAATAAGTAAATATATAAATATACACGAATATATATTTAGAACGATCCCACTTACAAATCAACGATTTCCTTCATGGCCGGATAATTGGTCCATTCACCCTTTACCGAATTCAGATAATACACGACTTCCCTTATCGGGTTGATAGCAAGCAGCAACCAGTGTGCTCTATAAATTAAAACAATAGGTTATATGAAAATATTGCTATACACTAAAGAAACAGAGATTAGATGAATAAAGAATGAGAAACTAACCCTACTGGTCGGGTATTATACGCCCAAAGATGCAGACATTCTGTATTGCCGGTGGACATGAATCTATCGACTAAGCGCTGTCTAACAGATTCCGGATCCGAAACAATTTCCATTCCGCTGCAATGGGCGGAAGACACGAACCGGAATCTGTTAGACAATGCAGTCCCGCGCAACACTCTGTCATACAACAACCTTAAATAAAAACATAATAAACATTAGATTCTTTTTATTGAAAAGTGTAAATAAATTATATTGTGGGACTAATTAAATAATATATCGGATGAGTGAATATTACCGGATGTATGATTGCATATTACTGACGCCTAGTTGATCCTGGTCAAAAATCTCTTGCAAGTCGTCAATTGTAATATGTGACTTGAACTCAATACCGAAGACACTTTCATCCATATCGATTTCCCGTAAAGCACCATCCTTCATATCGGACATATCAACCATTGTTGCGAGTGTCGCCCGGTATCGAGGCACAAAAGCACCGCCTTTTCTTGCCGCTTGCTTCGGAGGACCACTGGGTGGTACGCTACGAACCTGCTGCGTCACTTGTTGTGACTCCCGAGCGGATGCCTAAAAATCATATAAGTTAGGTAAAATATAAAATCATGCATATTTTGATTCAGATTATATATTAACACTTTAAATGTACCTCTTTTAGCGATGCAACAGACTCCTCCTCCTGTAAAATCCCTTTACCCTTAATTGCGGGTTTTATAGGAGCAGTCTAAAAATAAAATGTAAAACATAATTAATAAACGGTTTAGAATTGACATTCGAAAACTAAATGATTCATAATCGTTTTCAATTTACCTCATCACTAATGGTAATGAGCTCCGAGGGCCATGCAACAAACGATCCTATTGCATCTCGCAGCAATGTCGTCTCTGAGACCATGTCAGGTACCGGTAGCATCGCATCACGATCTAATACAACATCCACCGATACTTTCAGGTGTCCATCCGGGAGCGGTCTGTGGTGAAGTAAATCTCCCGAAGTGTTGTGCACTTTTCCCTTGCCAACTAGTCGATAATTCGGTTCCGATAAGTATAGTTGGCAAGATGAAATGCCCTAAACCAAAAGTAAATATAAAGTCATTATCATTAATAAAATAGAACAGTTTGTAAGGAAAAAAACTTATAATTACCTCGGGAAATTTCTTTTGATAGTTGATACTAGCCTTATCACTAGTTTCTCTCACCGATGAAGTGTTGCACTTTTCTCTCATATACATATCTTTATCTCTTTGCAATTCAGAGACCTGTGCTTGCAATTCCTGCAACTTTTGCAACACTTCTTCATTGGTAAGATTTGATCTTCTCCTAGAACTCTTATAAAAAGAGGTTGGAGTCACACCATGACCCTTACCCCTCACCCGACCGGGATACTCGGGAGCATCTAGTACTCTACTAAGTACGCTCTCCTCACCGGTGGATGCCGATTGCGACAAGGTCTCCTGTAATTCATTTACATTTAAATAATTATTAGTGGAGATAAAAAGTCATTTATATATTAAAAAACATTTGATTTAATTAAAGACACAGTATTATACTTACACATTCAGTATAAACTCTCTGAACATCGGGATCGACAGCGTGATTCTTGCCCACACGAGCTTCCTTCCACAACACATGTACAGGAAGTGAAGCTTCCTCACTTTTAGTCTCCTCCAACTATGCATTGACACAAACGATAAAATCGTCAATTAAAACATGCACATGTAGACAATTAATTAAATCGAATTTCTATTTACTTACAATTTTATCCTCTAAGCGTGCATATCCCAAACGCCCTTTTTTGTATGGATACGCGGGTTTGGATGCTCTCTCCCTATTCGTGGCACTCTTTTTCTGAAAAGCTTCATCTCTTTGCTTTACAAACTCAGCCCAATCTGCTTCATCAATGAAGGTCGCATACTTTGTTGGCCGTCCCGGTGCAACTTCAAGAAATTTTCCATCTTTATCCTTAAGATAGGTGTTTGTCAAAAAACTTTTCCACCCTCTATATCTCTTGCCGGCCAAACTAAGTATGTAGCTTTTACGTTCATCTGGTATCTCAAAAGTCCTCTGCAAAAAGAGTACGCATAGTTTCGTACCCCCCCCTACCAGAGCGCTTTTGAAAAGCGCTCTCATAACCCCCCCCTACCAGAGCGCTTCTTAAAAGCGCTTTCATACCCCCCCACTATTAGAGCGCTTTTTTAGCGTGTTTTTTAATTTTGTCTTTAGCGAAGCCTATGCCAGCGCTTTTCCTAAAAGCGCTTTCGTAGGGGTGCTGCTAAAAGCCAAATTTGGCGTAGTGAATGTATGTTAACTTAAAACTACTTGTATGATATCTTCTAATAATTAAAAAGTGAATTTTTTTTATAAAGATGAAGACAAGATTTAGTCATTTATGGTGACTAAAAAGATAGTTGGTCACTTATTATATATATTTTTAAATTTTTTTAATCAACAATTATGCACAAGTTTTGTTAATTTTGTTCCTAATATATTTTATCTCTTGATTCTTTTGTTTCATCTATTTAGTTTTTTTCTTTATTAAACTTTTAAAAATGTATAATTGATGTTGAGATGTGGAACTTAGCTCATGAATGATCGATATCTCTTACGAGGATTATTTTATTTCTAAGTTATTGTTTTAAAGAATGAATTTTGTTCTTTAATTGTGTGCTATTAAATTACTCAAAAGAGTATTAAATACAGCATATCAGAATGTTTGAGATATTAAAAAAATGTATAAAAATAAAAATAAAGTAAAGTAAAAAGTAAATTATGTAAAATGAATTGACTGATTTAATGTGTCTAATAATTTATAAGTTGTGGTATTTTATTGAAGAAAATCGTTTACTCCACATAGAATTGCGACCTACAAAAATGATGCATCATTTAGTTATTTACGTGGATGATGCATGAGTGCTCCATCTATTCTTGAATAGGTGACTCGTCACGTTAGGTTTGTGTCTTTCCTTTCTTTGTATATTTTGTCAACCACGTTGATAGTGTGTAACATTCTTTAGGTCGTGGTGGTATAATTTTTGTACTTTTAAATTAGTGGTATTATTGGCACATGACATGGTCATGATGTTAAATTGCGTAGTTATGTTATTTTTTTAAATGGGTCTAAGGTCTTGGTGACTATGATTACTCATAGTAGATTTGAGAAAGATTTAATTGACGCACGTTCAACTATATTGAAATTCATCTAATTTGTTTTCAGCTAAAGATAGTTATGCTAAATGTTAATTATATGTCTTGTTGATTTTTGCTGACATGCGATTGATGTAAAAGAATGTTTGAATCAAATAAAAAATGAGATGTTTTTTTGTGATTGGTGTAAAAGAATCAAATGTTAATGAACATCAACAACAAATGATTTCATTTTCTAAAAGCTGAAATGGGATTTTATGCTCTATTTTTTTATTTGTTATAGGATCTTGTTATCATGAGATTTTCGACTCAGCATGTTCGACAGGAGTGAGGATGTGAGACAAAAACACAAGCTAAGCACAAGTAGCTAAATCATGTTGTCGACATTAAAATCACAATATTCGACATTAAAATCACAATATTCGACATATGGGAATCTCGACAAAGGCATTTGGAGGACCTAAAGTTGTTTTCAAAAGCATTAGCAGTTTTTGAGGCAATTTAAGAGCTGAAGATGCGTAGAAGCAAAGCAGTGGACAAAGACCCGCGTAATAGTGTACGTGTCGAATGTTGGGGAGTTATCCGTTTGTGATGGTTATTGATGTACATATTATATAAATAGATTTTGTTTCAATGAAAGGGGTTCACTATTTCATTTTTGTTCTCTTTAGAATTCACGTATCTATGTTACAGTGATCTGAAATTTATGAGAAATGTATAAACTTGTGTCTCTCATTTAATTACAGTATTTTATTTAGTTTCTTTACCAATTTGCCTTCATTTGTTTTACATTTCTTAAGCAATTATGCATTTACTTATTTACATTCTTATCTCGTTTCTCTAAATTCAAACATTAAACATTTTAGCACGAACGCATTTTCTCAAACATCTTGCATAAAATGTCCTTAGGATTTTTTCGAGTTTAATCCTACTAGAACTTGTGATTTGTTTACTAAAAATACTAGTAAACAAATTGTCACGCTCGATGGGACTTTTTTGTGCGAAATTTAAACTTTTGCAGAGAGTATATATGCTTTTATATTGGTTCACATTCTTCACATCTAAATGTTGTCATATGTTGAGCGTTGTGCGCCTGAAGAGTGGTAAATTCGTTAGTATGATTAGACGATCATGAAATTTATCCCCTTATGGAGTTCATCCTCCCACGGACAATGCCCTAAATGTATAAGAACAATTGATCGAAATTGTTGGTGGTACATGCACTTCAATAATCGTTGCAGTAATTGCTCCTACTGTGAGTCTGCCATTAGCGTCAACTATGACACTAGAAATGATGATACCACCATCAAGGTCCTATGTGGTTACACAAACCGTTGTAGGAGGTAATATGCCTCAGTTCCTTCCAAGCTTTACACTTACCTTTGTTGGTAGGAAGTATCCATATGGCATGCCAACCACGATGATGGAAAGCCTACAAACTAACACGTCGAAATAAACATATAATGCAATAGTTGTTGCATCTCCTTTCCATCCATACTTGGCATCAGGATCTGCTATAAAACAACCTTAGTCGAATAGGCCAATCCCAGGGAGAATTGGGATACATCCCTCAAGTTATCCCACTTTTAACTAACAACTCTCTCATAGATGTAAGGAAACAAATGGATGATAGTAACCATTATATGGTTAGTATGTTGACTCAACAAATCGGTACAATGATCAATCCTTTGATCCAAAATATTGATCATAATTACCAACAATTAACACATCAAATGAGTCGAATTATTGACTTTTTTGGTTCTCCTAATAACCTGGTGCAACAATAAATTGCATCCCAACTAGTAGAACAACCCAAACTCATGGTAGTCGAAGATGTGGTATTGATGAATAAGAATGAAGATGCAGATAACGTAGTTAGGAGAGTCCAACAAAACAAATTTAGGGGGTAAAATAACATAACCAATATGGTTGAACAAACCCCTAACTCAGAATGTTCTGAATGATGGTCTCCACATGCCAAATTTTGTTTATGCGTTATCTGAATAGTATTGCAAATTGAACTCTCCAGTGGTTGGAAAATCCCTAAGTTTATCAGGTTTGTAGGTGATACTAGCAAGTCTACTAACAAGCTTATTGCTCGATACCAGGCAGAAGTTGGTGATACGGCTAATAATGAGAATCTAAGATGACATATTTCTCTAATTCTTTGACAAAACATGATTTTACTTAGTTCACCATTCTCCCATCAAACTCCATACATATTAACAAAATCAAGGTTTTTCACTCAAGTGCTTGAACATGAGTTAGTCGAAATGGTTACAGGTGGCTTAAACTATTCCATCAGGAAGAAGTTAAATACTCAATATCTAAGGGACATCACCCAATTAGCATATAAGGTGAGATAAGTCGAACACTCAAAGGAATATTAGGCTAAATTAGAAAAGGCTAGAATAAATGGACGCCTTAGAAAAGAGAAAGTTACTTATGTAGAAATTGATTATAATAACCAATAACTCGACGTAGTTTTTGAATATGTCGAAGAAAATAACATTAACTTGGCAGAACTGCAGCCAAAACCTCTATATGTTTGTAAAGTCGGAAGACCTTCTAATGGAAATAATCTTGTCAAAACAAGTGGAAATGAAAAGTTTATCACAAAAACTTATACTTTTGATATAACTAAATATGATTAAAAATTGGCTAAGTACCCTTGTTGATCCCTTAAGTTTATCTCGGGGTCCATTTTGGTCCCTTAAGTTTAAAAAGTTCCAAATTGATTCTTTAATTGTTCAAAAAGGTCCACGTTTATCCTTTCCATCCAATTTTTACTAACGACGTCTACTTTTGAACTAGTGGCATCTGACGTGGCACTTATTCATATGCGTGATAAAATGTAAAAACCATTCGTAACAGTTAATGGTAATAACCATAGTAATAAGTATTATAATTTTAATATAATTATAAGAGTATAAGGATAACCCCTTTTGTAACAAAAAAATAAAAAATAGTTTGTGTTGTGAATCGAAGCATGTAACCTATCATATATCACAACAGTTGTTTGTATGGACCATGATGAAATGTCTTTTAATAAAATAATAAAAATTCCAGGTGCGTGAAAATTAGTTATTACTAAGGTTGTTTAAACAGTCGTAGTAATTTGGTGTTATCAAAGGTATATTTCGTAGTAGTGTCACTTTACTTATAGACATATGATCATTTTCAGTCAAAAATGGATGTGTTTCCAAAAATTATGAAATAAGCAGGTACACCTTTTCTCCGCTTTCGGTTCCTATGGTGCATTCATCGCATGAATTTTTTCGTTGGGAGAGGTAACCATAAAGAATCGATCTTCGAAATGCTTTATGCCATAAAAAACACTTCAAAATAATGAGTAACTTGCACCAATGTGATTAAGCCTTAACCATGCGCGTGGCTCGTTGAGCTACATTGTACCTTGAAAAGATGGAAGAAAAAGGATAGAGAGGATTTTCTCCCAAATGGTCATACTAATACTGGAAGACTTTGATGTAAGCCCAAATCACAGGGTTCACCTGTGAGGGAGCAATCATTAGATGATTCAAAATCTCTATTTTATAACTGTTGAATGGCAAGCGGAGACCTAGGAGTGAGAAAGTGCACACATAAAAAGGTATAACGCACTCCCCATACTTGCTACAAATTCTTTTATCTTCCCCAAGGATCAATGCACCACAATATGAAGAAGGACCCACGTCTATGAAGGTTCTCTCAGGACTACCTTCATGAGCGAAAATAGAAGCAATTGTTGAAATGGTAAAATCAACCTAAGAGGTAGAAGCATTGTCTTTTGATTTTTGACTCATGACAGACACCACTTTCTTCTAGTAAAATAAAATAGTATGTGTGGAAATACAGATGAGGAAAAGAAATATCATAAGCATTATCAACGGCCCGGGTCATTTTAGGAAGACACTCAAGTACTTTAGTTTTCAAAGGTCATTGTGTTATGGTTTATGAAGAGACATCTGAAGCATGAAACACATTTAAAGTGCGAGTTCTAAATGATATCAATGTCACTTTTTCCTTTTCCTCCAAAGTCGGGCTACAACCGTCGGGAAGGGACAAATGCCACAAAGTCCTTGCACTATAAAACAGAGGCAATGGTTTGAAGAGCAATTGTTTTGGGTCGGTCATAAGACCCTACAGTTGCGGCCTAGAGGAGGTAAACAATTCATCAAATCACCCGCAAAACAGAAGTATTTTCATGGGGCAAAACATGTAAGATTCGGGTCTAGGATCCATTCGACAGCTCTCCGCATCCTACACTTGAAGCTTAGTGGGTTATTATAACTACTTTATTATATACAAAGGAAGCACACCATTTTCTAGTTACAATTCAAATTCAATCTTCATTCACTCATTTGACTTTTATAATGACTTGAGCGTTGAAGTGTTAATCTTGCAGATCAACCAATTTCTCGTTATATTAGAAGCTCAAGTCCATAATTGTGATCTACAGTCTTCGTTCTCCGATCAATTTTGATTTCTTTGCAAAACAGAAACAGTTGAACATATAACTTGTAAATTATGACAGTAATATAACAAACTTTTATGGTGAGACAACTTTACAATATTCACGAGAGAATACTTTTAAAACTATTTGATACTATTTTTCTTTTTGATGGGTAAGGCTTAGATTTTTTTTAGCAAATAATCATGTTTTAAAATTAAAATACATCAATAATCAGGTTTTCAAAAAAATTACGCAAATAGCTAGTTTTAGAAATGGTTTAAGTGGACACGTCAAATGAGATGGCGCATGCACTTAAAATTTGAATGGAGGCGCCAAATGAGATAGCGCCTAGGTTCATGTGAGATTTTGGAATCCGTCTTGTATGGCGCCTACGTGCATTCTTATTTTTATTTTATTATTTAATAATAATAAAACAATTTCTAAATAAAACTAAAAAAATTATGTTAGATGTTATGATGAAAAAATGAGAGAGAAAGTGAGAAGATGTGTGAAGAATGGTGAAGTAATATTATTTATAGAAAACACATATACACTCATACGTCATATGAGATGACACTTCCTCACAAACAATGCATGCATGCACCATCTCATATGACACTTAGGTACAATTTTAGGTGTATGCGCCATATGAGATGACGTTTCCACTTAAACAATTTTTGAAACTTAATTATTTACGTAATTTTTTTTAAAAAATTGATTATTAATATATTTTATTTAAAAATATGATGACTGCTGAAAATTGATTATTGCTGAAATTTTTCACGAGGCTTAACCTCCATTTTTGTACTAAGTTTTATTTTAATATAGTTGTGTTTATTATAAAACAAATAAATAAAAATAAAGTATCGTATAATGATTTTTTCTTATATAAATAAAGTGATGAGAAAGAAAAAGAAATACAACATATAAATCTGGTTTTAAAAAGTCTAGAAAAAACAAAGTCACATAAATAAATAAATGGGAGATTCCAACGTACACGCTATAAATCAAAGTGACATTTTGTCCTTGTTTTTACATTTATTTCTTTTTATTTTTGTAATATGTCTATAGTAAAAATCGAAATTTCAGATTTTCATCAAGGATTAAAATCGAAATTGAATCTGTTAATTAAGATAAATAAGTGTGAATTGTTGATTCAATTTTAATCCTTTATAATAATATTTTTTGTATTTTTTATAATATATTAATATAAATAAATTATTAATACTTATAAATTAATAATTTAATATATATATATATATATATATATATATATATATATATATATATATATATATATATATATATATATATATATATATATATATATATACTATAATTGTAAAATCTATGTATAGTAGATTCATTATTAAACTATATTTTGAAAATAAGATTTTTTTTTTTGATTTTGTATTCCAAAAGACAGTATTCCAATTTTAAAGTAAATTAATTATATTTTACCAAGATATTTCTAATCATGTTACAAATTTTTATGTAAAATTTAAATATTTCTCTCACTTAAAGAGCAAATTTGTAAAACTAAATAAATTGCCAACAAATTTAACTAGACAATTGTTATCCATTCAAAAGAGTTTTATATTTAGCGACAAAGATAGTAATATTTATTTAATTTAAAAAAAAAAATTATTCAAAATTTAAATTAATGATTTTATCTGTTGATAACATGTTTACAGTAAAATTTGAAAAAATAAAAAAAATATCAATAAAAGTAGTAGAAAAGAATAAGGTGGCATCTAGAGTGAACCATCAATTAAGTGGTTAACGGTGGACCACAAATAAGAATAGTTAGATTAAGTTGTTATATGAGATCTTACCATAGACCACTTACATAGGAATTTTTCTTCTTCTATCTTCTTCATTTTCACCCTCAGAACTGCCCATTCTCTCACTGCAAAAGTTCAAAGCATCACAATCTTGTGGTAGAAAGTTAAAAGTAAATATTTTTTTAAATTAACTCCATTAATAATCAACAAGACTTTATTAAAAAAAATCAACAATGCAAAATTAAATATCAAATCATTTTGATTATTTGATTTCTCAGTACCATCGTTTGATTTGTATCGTGAAACTTAAAATTGATTTCTCAGTACCATCATTTGATTTGTGATGTGAAACTCAATGAGAAACCAAATCTTGTGAGTAATATCTCTTCTTATGTAATTTTTATGCTTCCATCGTTGATAAATTAATTATTATTATAGAAAATTATTACTTAGAAAGTTTGTATACTGCTTTGATGATTATAAGACATTTCGTTGATCAGAATTTTTAGAGGAAATTGAAAATTATTATGATGTTATGCAAAAACTTTCTAATATTGAGGGAATACATATTGTCAATTCAAGCTTGAAACTGAAGAAGATGGGAGAAAAAATTCATATGTAAGTGGTATAAGATAGGATCTCATACAACAACTTAGTCTAACGATTTTTATCTTTGGTTCAACGTGAACCACTTAGTTGATGGTTCACTCTAGATGTCACCTAAGAATAATATGTCAAAATAGTTATTTATATTATATGTCAGTAAGTTGAACGAATTCAAGTTTGAATTGTGAACAAATTACCTTTTTAATAGTATTTCAACCACTCTCAAATGTTTTAAAGTCAACCCAAATAAATATTTTGAATAATTCATCCTACTTCAAATTTGACGTAATGTACTTTTTTGAATTCAGAATTATTAATTTTTACGCTAAATAATGGCGTTTCACAAGGTTGTGAGCGACCTTTGATGAAACACATCATTTCAACAACGAGTTTTCAAAGTGTTACAACTTTTAGCCTATTGCAGCACTTCTCAAGCGTTGTCTACTCACACCCTCAAACCTAGTCCCGGAATCAGAGGAGACTGTAAGATATTGAGATCAACCGTGTGACAATAGCACTACAGAGATTGAATTATACATAGAGAGATTTGCAGTTCATTACATGTTATAGTCGTTGTGAGACTTATATACAAATATTCTTTAACAAATAAATATATATTCTATCACACCCCCGCACTTGAGACGGAAGGTTGACATACGCTTAGACTGGTTTGGAAACCATCAAAGAGAACTTTATGGAGGCCTTTGGTGAAAATATCACCAATATGGTGTTGAGAAAGAACATGAAGAATGCAGGTTTGACCACGAGCGATCTTCTCTCGAACAAAGTGAATATCCATATCAATGTGTTTTGTACGCTGATGTTGTATATGATTGTCTTATAGGTAGATGCATTGACATTGTCATAGTACACAATAGTAGCAGAAGAAATAGAAAAATGAAGCTCCAATAGAAATTGATGTAGCCAATATGATTCTGAAACCACATTAGTAACGCCCTGATACTCAGCCTCTGCAATAGAACGAGAAAGTGTGTGTTGTCTCTTGGAAGACCATGAAATTAGGTTGTCACCAAGAAAAACACAATAACTCGAAGTAGATCTACAAGTGTCGGGACATCCACCCCAGTCAATATTTGTGTAGGAAACAAGTTTCTCGATGGGAGATTGATAGAGATTCAAACCATATTGTAAGGCTTCTTAAACGTAATACTTGATGCGTTTCAGTACATGCCTATGCTCAATGCAGAGAGCATGCATGTGAAGAATCACCTTCTAGACAACACAGGAGATGTCAAGATAGGTAAATGTGAGATACTTCAAAGCACTGACAAGACTATGATAATATTGTAAGATCATTATATGGAATGTCGGTAAAGGTACTAAGCTTTTGCTTTGTGTCAATTGGATTAACGGGAGATTTGCATGAGGCTAGGCCTGCTCAAGCAATAATGTCACTGACATATATACTTTAACTAAGAAACAGTCCTCTACATGTATGGTTACTGCAATACCAAGAAAATAGCTCAGCGGTCTCAGATCCTTCATAGCAAACTCAGAGGCAAGAAGCGCCATGATAAATTTGCATCGGTCATGAGAGAAACTGATGAGGATGATGTCATCTACATAAAGTAAGATGAAAGCGATGTTAGAACCACACCGGTTGATGAAGAGAGAGTGATCATAGGCGTTGTGCTGAAATCCAATGATGGAGACATATTCAACGGAACATCGGTACCAGACCAAAGGTGCTTGCTTCAGATCGTAGAGAGATTTCCGCAAGTGGCACACATAATTTAGGTGATGAGTATCACGGAAACCAGATGGCTGGTACATATAAACAATTTCATGAAGATCACCGTGTAGAAAGACATTCTAAATATCCAACTGATGAATGGTCCAGGACTTGGATAGAGCAAATGTGAGAATAATACAAATGGTCGCAGGTTTCACTACATGGCTGAAAGTCTCATCATAATCTAATCCCATAATTTGAAACCTTCCATCACCTACAAGCCGAGCTTTTTAACGCTCAAAGCAGCAGTTGGATTTCTTTTTATGCCGGAAAACCCACATACAACGAATTATGTTACAAGGACAAGGAACTAAATCCCGTGTACTATTTCTAATAAGAGCATTAAATTCAAACTGCATTGCAGATTTCCAAATACGGTCAGAAATAGCAAGTTTCTGATCATCAATGGTAACAGAAAAATTAAAGATTTTCTTAGGTTTCTAAATGCCCCCTCATACTGCGAGTGGCCCCGGTCCGGGTAGAAGATGCAGATTGGGCCGGTGGTGTAGGTGAGGGAAAGGTATTTAAGTGATTCAACGAGGAGGAGAGAGGAGTAACTAGGGAGACTGGTGATATTTGGTGATGGTTAGGTATAATTGAATGTTTGAGAAGGTCATCAGGCAGAGACTCTAAAGATGTACGAGTCCGCTAATGTATAAGGGATGGGTGTAAAGCATCAATAAAATAGTCGTATGTATGGGGGGTGTGAAGAACAAGCGGGCAAAGGGAAATTCAGTCTCATCAAAGATGACATCTCGCGAGATGATTATTTTTTTGTGCGACAACTCAAAATATTTACGACCTTTATGATTAAGGGGATACCTTAAGAAAACACACGAAGTTGAGCGGGGTTGTATTTTGTTGATGGTAGTGGAGGGAACCCGAAAGACTAGTATATTGTTATATCTTATAATAAATCTCGATGCAAAATACATCGGAGAGTTTCTATCTCCCCTATAATTGACCCGTTTGATTGAACTGTGTCAACAAGTTCTTTGTGTACTCTTATTTTATTTTACCTTTGCTCGTGTTGATTTGCTTACATTGGTTGGTAGATCGATTAATTTTTCTTGAGGTTATTTATTTTGGTTGTCATTGTTTTTCATCTCATACATCAAAGCTTTCACTCGATCAAATCTAAATTGCAAAAATCTTGTAAAAACCCCCCAAATCATTGGAGGATAAACCCTCACACTTTTTCGATGAAACCCCCAGAGATTCTCAACCCAATACACCTGTACACCAACCTTAATTTAACGTTATCAACCTAGTCTAGACGATACCCAAACAAAAAATGATTACGTGTAGTTTGTTTGTGTGCATGTATAGATGGAATGTTGAAGATGAAGAGCAATCTCTGTATGTGTTTACAGTTTCATCAAGTTGAAAATGATGCATGTATGACGTATTTAGAAGTGTGCAAGATGGAGGCAAAAAGAAACCTTAGAAATTGAAATAGATTGCAATTTTTCAAAAAATTTATAGCATGTGTCGAGTCGTATAATTCATGTGTCGACACAAAGAAAAAAAAGCAATAGGATTTATAAATGCAGTACATGTGTCGATCTGTCCATCGTATGTGCCATCACATAAAAGTGATTTTTACAGTATGTGTCGACCTGAGAGGCTGTGTGTGTTGACACGTGGAAACAATGGCTACAAGATTTATTATTGACCCACATGTGTCGACTCATACCACGTATGTGTAAACACGTAGACCTCAGTTTTATGTAGTAACTGATTTTTTAATGCATTAAAACTGGTTTTTAATGCATGATACCTTTTCCAAACATGTTCTAAATGCATTCTAAATTTATTAATGCAAAGGTGCACATAATAACTTAGAGATATCGTCCAATATACAAAAATGCTAAAGTTTTCCTAATTTTGACATGATGCAAAATATCTAATAGGCAAGTGCACTCGCAGTAAGGTTCAAGGAGCTATCAAGGATGAAATACGTGAAGGTTAATGATTCGCTACAATACCATATCATAACCCGGTCATTTCTCAAGAACAATAGCTAAGGGACCTGATACTACTACTTGGATCTGGAACCTACATGCCGATGCTCATGATTTTGATAGCCATACTAGTGATTTAGAGGAAATTTCCCGAAAAATCTTTAGTGCTCATTTCAGCCAACTCTCCATTATCTTTCTTTGGCTGAGTGGCATGTATTTCCATGGTGCTCGTTTTTCCAATTATGAAGCATGGCTAAATGATCCTACTCACATTCGACCTAGTGCCCAGGTGGTTTGGCCTATAGTAGGCCAAGAAATATTGAACGGTGATGTAGGCGGAGGTTTCCGCGGAATACAAATAACCTCTGGTTTTTTTCAGATTTGGCGAGCATCTGGAATAACTAGTGAATTACAACTCTATTGTACTGCAATTGGTGCGTTGGTCTTTGCAGCCTTAATGCTTTTTGCTGGTTGGTTTCATTATCACAAAGCTGCTCCAAAATTGGCTTGGTTTCAAGATGTAGAATCCATGTTGAATCACCATTTGGCAGGTCTACTAGGACTTGGGTCTCTTTCTTGGGCTGGGCATCAAGTACATGTATCTTTACCAATTAAGCAATTTCTAAATGCTGGAGTAGATCCCAAAGAGATCCCACTTCCTCATGAATTTTTCTTGAATCGGGATCTTTTGGCTCAACTTTATCCAAGTTTTGCTGAGGGAGCAACCCCATTTTTTACCTTGAATTGGTCAAAATACGCGGACTTTCTTACTTTTCGTGGAGGATTAGACCCACTAACTGGTGGTCTATGGCTGACTGATATTGCACATCATCATTTAGCTATTCCAATTCTTTTTCTCATTGCGGGTCATATGTATAGAACTAACTGGGGTATTGGTCATGGTATAAAAGATATTTTAGAAGCCCATAAAGGTCCATTTACAGGCCAGGGTCATAAAGGTCTATATGAGATCTTAACAACGTCATGGCATGCTCAATTATCTATTAACCTAGCTATGTTATGCTCTTTGACCATTGTTCTAGGGTCAATTTTCAAGCATTAAACTCATCAATTATACATCATAAATCATTATTTTAGCAACAATTAATATCACACACACACACACACACACACACACACACACACACACACACACACACACACACACACACACACATATATATATATATATATATATATATATATATATATATATATATATATATATATATATATATATATATATATATATATATACATACATATATATAGGATTTAAATCATGGCATCTCAAACATCATTATCAATAATCATTCATACGCAATAATCGTCAATCAATATAATCAACCAAACCTACGTCTACCCTACCCTCATACTAGTCATAATCAGCTACAATTACCCACCATTACCTTGTTACTCCTAGCAATTGATCTCTAAAGGTCGAATCGATGAACACTTTCTTTTGCCTTCTCTCGCCCTATCATTTCTCTTACATTTTTCTCCAATTTCATGCATGCTGTAAACTAATTAGTCTTCCCCCTATTCTTATTAAAATATTATTCCAGTTTAGGCTTTTCCTAACAAGCCCTTACATACTCACCTGTTAATACCGCTTTTGCCCTCAGAATCTCTACACCCTATTTTATTCTTATTATTTGAATAATTTATTAAATAATAATATAATCCATATATTGTTCTACTCTAATTCACCTATAATTACCTTACTATGTCCCTAACTCTAGGATTCTCATTTCCACCAATTAATCTAATAAACTGAATAAATCACACAACATTCACAAGTAATTATATAATTGACAAAATTATAATTCAGGGTGTTACAGTGGTGACAAGTTTGGAGAGAAGGAAGAGTTAAATCACGAGCTCATGATACTCTTATCACATGTGTGCAAAGAAAAAAAATACTTTGATACTTTAAAACTGAAAAGAAGGTGAAGTTGTTTATTTCGATGATAGTAAGACTTGCAAAAATCATGGTATTGGCACAACTAGACTTAAAATAATTTATACACAATGTGATGTATGTTGTCGAGCTTAAGCAAAATTTAGTCCATAAACACTATTTAATGATTTAGTCTATTGTACTAAAGTTGAATATGGAGTATTGAAAATTTAAGTAGTGCATTGACAGTGGCTATATAGTATAAAACATGTAGGCTATATGATTTAGATGGTTCCACTATTATCAATCATGTATCACTAACTAGTAAATATTATCATGAAAAACTAAGGTATAAAATTTGAAATCAAGGCATGGAAGTAAAAGAAGAACTGACAATGGTCTGCAATTTGTTTCAGAGCAGTTTAATAAGTTTTATAGGAAAACCCGAGTTGACTGAGTTTGGATTCGGGTTCGGGTGCCACCCGATATTTTGGGTGCGGGTTTGGGTAGTGTAAAACCCGCACCCGAAACCCGAAATCACACCCGCTTATATATATATATATATATATATTTGTGGAAAGTTGTAAGACAATTGTAGAAAAATGTATTTTATGTATTTTATTGCGGGTTTGGGTGAAAAAACCCGAACTCAACGGGTGTGGGCGTGAATGCAAAACCCGCATTCGACCCGACCCGTTGCCATCCCTAATTATAAGCAGTGGAAGGTAAAACACGGACGGTCAAAATTCATCTAGCAACGTCGTTAATTTTGACGAGACCTACTCAGAGATGAAGTGTAAATAACTAGAGGTGAAAATAAGAAACTAAGGTGGAGAAAACCTAATTTTAGGTGAAGGTTCATGCTAGAGAGACTAGAGATGAGGAGGAAATTAAGATTTTTTTTCTTTTAGTTCTAGTAGGGAGAAACCCACAATGGTTCCTAATTATCATTTTGCTTGTGATAAAGTAAGGAGAGAAATTATACAATGTCTAAGTTACAATTGTTGACCTTATTTGTCATGCTTTAAATGCAGCTGAATAAGTGAAAGAATTTGAACCAAAGACATGCAAGAAAACATTCAAAAGAAAAATGATTCAAAATTGGTTGAATGTTGTGAATGATGAAATGCATTTACTGATGAAGAACCATAGTTGTGAGACTACCTAAGCAGAGAATGATGGTTATAGGTAATATTGGAAACACCATCAAATTTGTTTTTTTCCCACACATCAAAAGATCTTCGCGTGCTTTATATTATTAAATTTTACAACACACACCTAATTCAATAATCATAAACACGAGCACACTAACGAGAAGCACATCAAATGGAGCAACCTCAATTTTTATTTCACTCTCATTAATGGTGATGTTAGTTGCCTCATAAGCCCTACAAGAGCAGGCTATGAAGGAATCATCTACAACCCCTTTGATGCTTCACATATGGGATTCTCTAGATACTTAGTGAGACGTTTAGAGATTCTTAAGCAGAAGTTGAGCCGTCCACACAAACGTCTCAATTTCTATAAATAAAGACATCACCAACTCAATTTGCAACACTTGTTTTTTTGGTGTCCATCTCATCGAAAAACCCATCAATAAGTACCATAAATATGCTATTTTAATTCAAGATATTAAAGATAAATTGCAGAATAACAATCACCTCAAAATCAACCATATCCTCAAGAAAGATAATCAATGTATTAATATCATGGTGAAACTTTGTATTTTCTAATAAGGATATTCAAATTTACAACTTTTCTTCTCTGAATCATAGCCTGTTCCTCACACAACATAGGAACTTCAATCTCAAAGTTTATTTTTTTTTTCTTTTCTTTAGTTAGCTTTATTAAAAAAAAATCTTAATAATGGATTTGTTAGAATTTTTTAATAATAAATTATAGACCTAAGCAAAGAGTTTGATTTCCATTTGCGGTAAAGAAACGAAAATCAGTATACCAAAAAAAAAAAAAAATGAAAAGGAACGTTCCGCGCTCTGTTCGTGCTTGTCTGAAAACTATAGAGTAGAAGAAACTGGTAAACGGCAACGCAAGATTGAAACCCGATTGAACCGAATCAAATCACTCTGAATTCGAATAATCAAAGATGTTGTTAGGAAGTTCTTCTCCTAGAGCATTATCATCTTCATCCTCTTCATCATCACACGAGTCATGGGAATCAATGCTCCCAGGTCCATCAACTCGCAACAACTTTGGATCCTCAGATCTGAGTTCCCACGGCCTCCTCGCATTCCCGTCCGGCAGTTCAATCTCCATCGTCGACACGCGTTCTATGCAGTTAGTTTCATCGTTTCCTATACCTCCTCCGCCTTCCGCCGCCGCACCTTTTGTAACTTCCATCCGTTGGATCCCTCTCCCGCTCAATCGTCATCTTCTTTCTTCTGAACCGTCTTCCTCGCATCTCCTCCTCGCCGCCGGCGATCGGCAAGGTCGCATTGCGCTTCTTGATTTCCGTTTAAAGGCCGCGATTCTTTGGTTTGAGACTGACTCTAAGCAAGGTATTCAGGATCTTTGTTGGATTCAGGCACGGCCTGACCTCTTCATCCTCGCTGCGATTACTGGACCTTCTACACTTTCTCTGTTCAACGCTACCACTGGACGATGCGTTTGGAAGTACGATGCGTCGCCGGAGTATTTCTCTTGTATTCGTCGTGATCCTTTTGATTCGCGCCGCATTTGCGCGATTGGTCTCAAGGGTTTTCTGTTGTCGTTGCTTCATCTTGGTGATTCTGAGGAAGGTGTGGTTATTAAGGAGCTTCAGATTCGTACTGATTCTAGCGAATTGCTTAAGCTTGAGAGAGATTCTGGCAGTGGCTCTTCCTCTGCTACTGCTCCACCTGCTTCTGCGGCTTTTCCTCTTTACGTTGCAAGGTTTATATTCTCTCAGCATTGGCGGCACATTTTGTACATTACGTTTCCGAGGGAGTTGATTGTGTTTGATCTGCAGTACGAGTGTGTGATCTTTGCTTCCACTTTACCTCGTGGCATTGGCAAGTTTCTAGACGTGTTACCTGATCCGAGTAATGAATGGATATACTGTGCTCATGTTGATGGCAAGCTCAGCACCTGGAGGAGGAAACCGTAAGCGTTTTCTTGTCTTAGAATTTTTTGTATTCGGATGCTTTTCTTATCAATATTAGTATACTCAAGTGCATACACATTATCAAATACACTACAGTGATTGGTATTTTCACATATTTTCGGGGCTGTGACTAGTGCGAGAGAGTAACATAATGATGCTTTAATAATTCATATATACTTGCATTATCCCTTGATTGGAACTAGAATCTTTCTTTTATATATTGTGTCTGTGATTGCTATTTTTATTTGTCAAATTCTGGTTGTTGCAAACACACTTGAATTCTGCGTGTTTGAGAAGCTTGTGTGATAATGCTGGAATTTGAAATTGGTGTGAGATTGTCCTTACGTGAAGTGAAATAAATTATCTTCTCCTGCTCCCATGAACTGAAACTTTAAGCGAGCTGGACAAATGAGCAAATTTTTAGGGGGAGGAAAAGGTATATGCAATTATAGGGGATAAATGAGAAAAATTATTCTATATTCCAATTGTTTTATACTTGTCATTTGCTCTGCATAAGTTTTCTAAGGGTATTATTAGTCATTTACGCATGCAATTCTAGTCCTGATACAGAGCAGCAGCATTTGATTGTTTATAACTGTGATTAAATGTTTATTTTCCAATTTTGCTTTTTTGAGCTATTTCAGGAACCATATTGGGTTTGCATTGCTCTGTTTTATATTTTGTTAATTATTTTTAATTTTAATCGTCATTTGACCTTTCAAAGCAATGTTAGGCCATGAGAGTACATAAAGTATATAATGCCAAAATATCTCTGCATCAATCTCAGTAGAGACCACATGCATTTCTGCTCTCACACTCTTTTCCCTCTCTAGCCTCTCTATTCCCTGAAATCATTGTCTAGCTGATTCACTTGCAATTGTGTTTCTGTAACTAAGTTATACATACCTGCATGTGATCACAGTGGGGAACAGGTACACATCATGTATTCGATGGAAGAGTTAATGCCATCTGTTGGTACCTCTGTCCCTTCTCCTTCGGTACTTTCCGTCGTTTTATGCCAATCAGATACCACTCTCCAGAACATTGGCAAGAATTATTCTGACATGCCTAGTTCTCCTTACCTTCACGAGGATTTTGACAATCCTTTTGACTTTTGTGACGGGTCCCAGATTATTTCTAAGATACATTTGATCTCCATATCCGACGATGGAAAATTATGGGACTGGCTATTGACTGTTGAAGGGAATGCAGACACTCAAAAGGATGATAAAAAGTTGGGTATGGTCAATGATGACTCTATGGCATTTTTTGCTGGTGGACGGGAACTAAATGTAGGCAGGCCACTAGAGCATCTCAATGAAAATAGAAGCCGCCCGCCAAGCTCAACCTTCAACCATGAAGAAATTTCAATGAAGGTAAGCCTGTACTTACAAACTTCCTTTGATTTATACCCCCTCCGTTAGCTTCTAATTGCCAGTTTAGAAGAATTTTTTTGTTCCTATTCTTTTATTGTCTTCTCTATATCAATTAATAAGAGAAATATTGTGACGGAATAACAAATTGATGGAATGAATGGTATATTAGAAAATTTTAAAATGAAGGAGAACTTAAATGTATTTCATAATTTGTCTACAGTTATCTTAAATAATAGTTAAAAAATTTGGGGGCTTATAACCCTACATCAATGGCTCATATGGAAAACACAAAATAGAGAATAGAAATTTAATGGCCAATTATATTTTTTAATAATAAAAAAAATCAAGCACCTCAATTTTTTCCTAAATGTTTTTGTGTTATTTTAAGCCCTTGCAAGCAGATAGACAGTGCTATTGCAGGCTTTTTTTTTTTCCCCATTATATAAAAGAAATAAAATACCATGTATAAATAAAATATTATATTGGAATGTAACGTTGTCAAGATCGAGATCTTACCTAAGATCGGGAGAGAATAGCTAGATCGTAAAATATCAAATCGTAGTTAAGATCGAAGGATCCTACTCAATTATTTTTGTAAGATCAAGAGGGGGTAACAAGTTTGTAAAACATAAGATCGCAACAAAAATCGTAAGATCCTACTAAAATGAAAAAATTATACTATATATTTAAAGTATTTTTACATGATATATGTTAGTAGGCAAGTGTATTCGTGAGAAAATGACTCTTTTTCATATTCTTTAGACATTTATGATTGAGGTTTTATTAAACATTTGTTAATGTTTAGACATTAGGGACATATATGGTGAATTCCTTGGATTATCATAAGTCAAGTAGTTAAACCAAACCCCAAGTCAAGTAGCACAAATTCATCCCCGCCGAACTGTAATTGTTGTGCCTTCGCATTTTGTCATCCTTCTAACCTTTTCATGGTGGTGGTCAGAAAACGGTCAATCATGGCCGAAGCTGGCAAAGATTGCCCAAATCTATGATTTTACGGGACTTTTTCACAATTTGGCTACAACACGCGATTCTACTTAAGATCCGGATCGTTGGGGGTAAGTGAGATCGTAAGATTTTAAGATCTAGATCGAGATCTTGACAACCATGGGAATGTTGTGTGTCATATGATTACAGAAAGAGTGTATTTATAATCACAAGAATATCTCTCAATAATTAGGGAGCATCTGTAAAAGCCCTAATTATATAACTTACTAATAGCAAGTTAGTACTTGATTAATATGATCTTAGTATTCGATTAATATTTCAATCCTACTGCTTCTTATATTCACCAATTTGTAAAGAAGAACAGATAGTTTGAACTAAATTTTGAAGTTCCCCATTTCCTATCAAATGCAGTTTCAGGATGTTTTCACTTGCCTAATTTTTATTACTTCTGCTTCTAATATTCAATAATTGGGAAAGGCAGCCATTATAGTTAAAAACCAGTTTTTGAAGTTACCCATATTTTGTTTCCTTTTTGGTTCTTTTGGGGTTTCTTAGATTTTTATATCGGGTCTAACTCACCCTTATCAAACCGACTTGTAAGGTGAGGATTGACATTTGATCCCACTTATAAACATATACATATGTTTAGACCATATCTCACTCGACGTGAGACTTTTAACACCCCCCCTCACACCCAACACTATTGAGCTTGGTGCGTGGATATGAATGATGATCGACTCGATAGCGCAAACCTGATAGGTGACCTATCTGATCTTCGTTAGACTTCGATGCCATCTTAAAATTGTGGTTGAGTTTTGCACAACCTTACAAAACCGACTTGCAAGGTTGTGGTGTCACACACTATAAACTCTTTTCAAGCTTTATCTTTAATCTATGTGGTTTTTCGAAAGTTGTTCATGGTGTTGGATCCTGTTATAGGATGCGAGAGACTCAAACTTGTGAGAAAGATTATTGGGTTCAAGTGTGAGTGGTTAAGTCCCACATTGACTATGAATGGATAAAATGTTGTGTCTCTAACCTCAACACAAACTTGTTTGTATTTATAATAGAAAAAGAAATCAACAACCCCAATCAAGCTTTATTCCACTTAGTGGGGTCAGCTACATGGATCAAATTACATCATAATGTTCTATCAAAGACCATGTTTCTTTAATAGAAATAGAAATCAATTACAATTAATACTAATTAAACATACTGGATATGACAACTAGTAAATCTTAATTTTCGATCTCTTTGATTTTAGCATGGTTGATATAAATGCTAGGAAGCTTCAAAACAATAGATTAAATGTGATTTTGATTCAAGACAAAAGGGGGTCGGCCAGTATATTAGGGGTATTCTTGATAGTTTAATGCGATTTTTATATTTGTTAATTTGCAGGGAGTTTATATGGCTAACTTAGAACACAATTTAATGATAGTACTGCTATAGTATTGTTTAGAATCTATATCAGTTGGAGAAGTTATGGCAGGGATATCATTAAATTTTGCAAGTATCAGTTAAGAAAAAATATGCCTTTAAAAGGGATTGCTATATGAAAAATGAGAAATAATTGTAATCAAATTTGTTATAACTAGATGCACATTAGAGAATAAGGAAAAGAGATAGATTCAGTAACCACTGAATATCTGTCATATTTTCTTTTCGGATTGGATTTGTGTCTGCCTGCCCATGACTAAATACAAGCCATGTCGAACTCGATTATGATTGAAAAATTGTATTAAAATAAAGCAAAATGCATGCACTTTCCAGGGTGCTTCCTTGTCTTTAACACTGGTATGTAATAGTAAACTCATCATGGCTTCCTTTTGTTGCTCGGATGATGGCTTGTTCAAGGGAACCTTCATATTGGCCAGAGAGAGGGGTTGAGGAACATCCTTACCCTGACAAGGATGTCTTAATCTGATTCCTGCTTGCACTTTTCCTTTACTGTTTCTCATTAACCTTATTTCCTGGTAGTTTTTGGAGTTTTCTATGTTCTAAGTTATCTGTGAGATGCTCCCAAGGTAGATTGACTCAGTTGGTACGGAGTTGGCTCACACACCGAGAGGTCGTGGGTTCAACTCCCGCTGCGGATGTGAGGACCTCTTTGGTGGGTGATCTGTAAGTACTTCTATAAACACTCTCTAAGCATTGAGGCCTGCCCTGACCTTGGTGAGCCCCCGGACCCCAACTCACCTAAACTTTCCTTGACCAAAAAAAAAGTTATCTGTGAGAAGCTGAGAACAATACCCAGTCCTTGCCATGGCAAGGCATAGAGCAGAATTGGACGGGTTATGGTTTATGATAAAAAGTTCCTGTCTTCAATGCATCCTTTAAAGGAATGAGAATATGTGGCAATCCATATTTTTAGATGCTGGAAGGTGACCCCAATCTAGATTTTAAGAAGTGGTCTGAAAGATGAAACTAATGCAGGGAAAACGTAGTTTAGTGATAAATGTTCAATTTTTTTGAGCGTATTTTAGGTTATTTCAAGGTGACTTATAGGATATTAGGATAGTGCATGGATAAATCAGGTTTATTATGCCTACGAAAAATCTCTATGAATAAAAGTAAATTTTTATTTCAGTTATGAATCCCATTCCAAGGATATCCATATATTTCTGTTAACTCCAGATTTCTACCAACTGGAAATTATGCCATATGTTATAGTGCTACCTAGCCTCTTCGGTTTTGCACCAGGTTTGGACTGATGGGAGGACAACAGCACACATAAATTGCAGGATTTCATATTAAACATGTCGAAACTCGAAACACATGATATAGGCAATTTGTTAGGCCCCATGATGATACTGGGCCTAATACTATGATAATATACCAAACCGCTCCAGGCCCAAAGGTGTGGAAAGTATACACACACAAAAGGAAGCAAGGATTAAAAGGAAGCAAGGATTAAGAGGGGTATCTTTTCTGTTATCAGTGCATTTGCAATAGACAGAGTAGGGGGTCTCTCGTGAGAGCTATCTGGGAATATTCCAATAGTTTGTTAGAATGGAGAGCAAGTGCTCTCTGCAGGGGCTGGACCTTGTGGCAGTTGGAAACCCATTCCTCTGTAATTTCGCCCCCTTCAACTTATATCAATAATACTCAAATACTTCTCTTCAATTGATCTGTCTTCTGGTATTACTGTTTCCAATTCTTAGTTCCTAACACAATTACAATTAAATCAGTAAACTATGGTGCAGCACCTTCAGTTTGTTGACTTATTAATGAGCAGTCAACTTGTGAATTTTCATTGGGACATGTTTAAGTATAAATCTTTGCCCCTCTGCGTACACATATATAAAACTTATCTGCACTCCTGCATGCAAGGATTGTAATGCATCCTGCATTGCTATTTATTTATTTATTTGTTTATTTATCTATCTGTACAACATGTCCTGAGTAGTCATTCCTTGCCTATCCGCCCCGCCTTCCCAGATGATAAACAATATGAAGAGAGATGCAAAAGTTTAATATTTTTCAAACTGTAACAAAACAACCTTCACGCTCTTGTTATCTTTTGTCCTGCACTATAGTGAATATTCCTATGGTTTTCTTTTTCATACAGATAGATAATAGGATAATACATTCTGAACTTGGAGCCAGAGTTATTATTATTATTTGACTCGTATTCTTTGCGCTAATCTGGGTTCTGGTTTATATTCGTGGGAAAACTGCATCTAAGTACTAGGTAGCATATTAACATTTCATATGTTGGTTTCAAAACTTTGATGTTTACATTCTTGGCTTTTCCCTTTTGATTCAGATTAGCTTAGTCGGGCAGCTTCAGCTTCTCTCTTCAACAGTGACTATGCTGGCAATACCGACCCCTTCTCTGACTGCTACCCTGGCCCGTTAGTTCATTTCCTGTCAACTCACATATTTGTTCAAATATAATACTACACTATTAGTGGTGGAAATTGTAATATTGCATACTTGTTTTCTGTGTTGGTTAATGAGCTTATGTCATTTGAAGGTGGAGGAAATTATCCTGCAGCAGCTGTTCCCCTGGTTGCATTGGGAACTCAGAGTGGTACAGTAGATGTTGTTGATGTTTCTGCCAATGCTGTTACATCAAGTTTATCTGTACATAATGGTGTTGTTAGGGGACTACGATGGCTAGGAAATTCCAGACTGGTTTCATTTTCTTATACTCAGGTATATAATTTAATTTGATAATTTTGTTTATGGATTATTATTTTATTTTATTTTGCTAGTCCATGCACAGTTTGTTTCTTTCTGTTGGGCTCGCTGCTGTGTAATTTATGATTTGTGCATATCAGTTATTGCCTACCTCAATATAGTTCATACTTCTGGAAAGCATTTATGCTTCTTGTTCCTACTTCATTATATGCTTTTGGACCCAGGTTAATGAAAAATCAGGAGGATATATTAACAAGCTAGTTGTGACCTGCCTTCGAAGTGGCCTTAACAAGATGTTCCGAGTTTTGCAAAAGCCAGAACGTGCTCCAATAAGAGCATTGAGAACATCTTCATCTGGAAGGTGAGTCTCAAAGTTATATTTATGTACTGTGTATGCTACCTGAGGGATCTTAAGAAAGTTGATATGTTTCTGGGGTGTCTTGTAGAATTTGGTCATCTGAGTTGCAGATGATGGGTGTGTTGGAACTCAAAACCTAACCTATCTTTTCTCTTTTTTACATCCACCACTCTGATTGTTAAGTAATTTTTGTTGTGAAGATATGCTCTCCTCCTAATTTTCTAAAACTTAATTGTTGATAGCAAAGGAAACAACAGTTTTTCTTTTCTGAAGGGGGTGGTTCTATGGCAGAATTCACCATATCTTAAGTATCCAATCCTGTTTATCAGGGCTTTTTCCTTTTCTTTCACCTGTATTTAATAGATTACTGTGATTACATCATGACTTTCTGTAGTTTGATATCCATAATATTTCAGGTATCTTCTAATTTTGTTTCGTGATGCACCTGTGGAGGTTTGGGCAATGACTAAGAATCCTATCATGGTAGATGCACTTGAAACTCTCAGCTATTGAAGTTTTTCACTTTTAAATAATATTTTCTGGTATGTAATAATGTAGTGCCATAACTGGCTTAAATAATATTATCTAAGATACTCTAAAATATTACCCTCTAAGTCGGCATTGTAGTCGAGTGTTCCCATCTCCTTGATTATGGGATCCATTACTTGGACCCATATCTAGTGTTTCTCTAATGCTATCTTGATTGCAAGTTAGACATGGTTCATACAAGCTACTATTTATTCCTGATTGGTGCCTGGACTTTAACTTTTATTTTTATTTTTTAAAAATTTTGACGTCTGACATTTATAAAGTTCTTTCTTTTTTATTATTAGAAAGGTTGATTCAGATATCTGTAGTATAGGTGTTATATATTTTGGTTGACACTGTTATTTTATCTGAATGTTTATAATGCTTGCTATCTCTGTGTAGCTTAGATCATTAGCTCTTCCATTTACGGTATTGGAATGGACTCTTCCAACAGTTCCACGTCCTCCTAAGGAACAAATATCTGCAGCTTCAGATGAAGCATCTAACCCATCAAAGATTTCCTCACCAGATTCAAGTGGGTTATTTGTTTGAAGTGCTTAAATATTATTAGGATAGTTGCTAGTCTAGAACTATTGGTTCCTTACCATTTTATTAAGATTATAAATAAGCTAATTTCTAATTACTAATTTTATTTTATTAGAAGACGGTTCAAGCGCAGAGGGATCACAAGATGATACTTCTGAAAGTTTTGCATTTGCTCTGGTGAATGGAGCCCTTGGAGTTTTTGAAGTACATGGTCGGAGAATTCGAGATTTCAGGTGTTAACTCTTTTCCATTGAGAAAAACGTGCATTACTGCAATGGTGTTGTTTTTCATGGTACATTGACTCAATATTATTGACATTTAAATTTGTATTAATCGTTATTGAATCCTTATCATCATTGCTTCTACAGTTATTAAGGTTAATCTCTGATTTACTCCCTCCATCTTATTATATCTGTTTCTTTTAGAATATTGATTTGTCTTAGGGATGGCAATTTGACCCATCCCCAGTGGGTACCCACAAAAAACCCCATATCGGGTAGGGTAAATAGGTATTTAGTAAATACCCATAAAATGGGTATGGGAACGGGCACGGGTAATTACCCATTAAAATATGCGGGTATGGGTGCGGGCACGGGTACCTTACTACCCAACCCGTCCCATACCCGCACTACATATTTCTATAATGTCATTTATATTATTTTATAAAAATGCATGATTCTAAATTTTTTTAAAAATATATCGCTATTAAATCATTACACATTTTAATAAAAGAGTTTATTTGTTTCTTAACTCAACAATAACATACATAATTTTTTTAATATTGTTAAAAAGACTTAAATTATATGATATTTTGTAATTAAACGATTTAATTTTACTATAAATGCTGGTAAACGGGTACGGGTATGGGCATTGAGGTACCCACAGGGTACGGGTATGGGCATTGAGGTACCCACAGGGTACGGGTATGGGCATGGGATTTTTTTAAACTGCGGGTATGGGGACGGGTACTATAGTACCCTCCCCAGACCCTGCCCATTGTCTCAAATGATTTTGTCGTTTTATAATATTAAGAAAACATGAGTTTTTTTCTCTCAACAATCCCATTATTCATTGGTATAACAACCACCAATACATTAATTAAGCAATTGTTTCTATTTAACTACTACAATAAGAGCATTTTAGGCCAAATAAGTTATTTTAAACACACATTTTTGGTTATCATAATATTTGATTTTAGTCCCTAATAAAATTGTATTCTCTATTAGTCTGTCAGGGGCTAAATCATACAATTTTTGTCAACTCTAGAGGCTAAATAAAAGAATAGAGGGACTAAAATCAAAATTTTGCCAATTTTATATGGAACAAATCAAAAACATATTTACCCTTGATTTTATTATGGTATGATAATCACTATGATCAATGTTTTACTTAAGATGTACATATTACCTTAATATACAATACATTCATGCAGTTCTTTGTTTGTTTTCTTTTATCTGATAAAGATACCATTGTCCGCAGACCAAAGTGGCCTTCTTCTTCCTTTGTATCATCAGATGGATTAGTAACTGCAATGGCCTACCGCTTGCCCCATGTGGTATACATTATTACTTTAGAACTGGTTCAATATCTCTCAGAGATAAACCAAATTTGTTCTAAATCGGATGGTGGTTTTGACTAAATCAGTTTTTCAGGTCATGGGAGACAGAATGGGGAACATAAGATGGTGGGATGTGACAACTGGACATTCTTCCTCTTTCAATACTCATAGAGAGGGAATTCGTCGAATCAAATTCTCACCTTTTGTACCAGGGGATCATAGCCGGGGGCGCGTTGCTGTTCTGTTTTATGATAATACCTTTTCTGTTTTTGATTTGGTAAGATAGGGTTTTACTTTTTCTGCATTGTAGGGCTGTTTAGTTGTTTAATTTCATGTTTTTTTGTACATATTGGAACGTCTTAAGATAAGCATGTTCAGAGCTTTGATTAATTTGGTTTTTACTGGGGATTGAACTCTATGAAACTGAATAGTATTATGCAAGCAACTACTTTTGCAAGTTTTTTCGCTTTTTTTTTTTTATTTGATCATAATTCCGAACATTTTTTTGCAGGACTCCCCTGACCCCTTGGCGAATTCACTTTTGCAACCTCAATTTCCTGGAACTCTTGTGTTGGAACTTGATTGGTTGCCCTTGCGAACTGATAAGAATGATCCACTGGTACTCTGCATTGCTGGAGCAGATGGTAGTTTCCGCCTTGTTGATATTAATGTGTAAGTTACTCTAAGAAGTTAAGAGTGATCAGCTCCTCCCTTCCTTGTGTTATTATTAAGATGTGATTGGTCTAGATAGTGGGAAATGGTTTTGGCAATTATGAAAACATTCATTTTGATATTAAAATGTTCATACAAAAAATAGCCTTAGCATAAATAACGTCATTTCATTCAGTTGCTGCTTCCTTTAGATCCTTTTGACAACAACTAAGCCTTTTTCTACTATGTGGGATCAGATGTATTACGTTAGGTCTGAATCTGAAGATATTACTTCTAAATCTCGATAGTTTGACCTTTAGTTTTCTTTGGTCATGCTTTACCTCTAGCTATAGGACTATCCTCCATCCTTTCCATCCCTTACCAATGCCTCTGTAGGTGTTCTCAACATTTTGTAGCCCTTCAATATTTTTTGGATAGGAGGCACAATTATCTACGACCAACAAAATTCTTGTATCATGCTTTTTTTGGGTCAAGTGAACAAACGTATTTGTCAATAAGCACGGGTTTTGACAATTTGAACTGTTAATGGGTTACCTTTTTGAAGCAATATGATTTTACATTCTTTCCAATACCATTAAAGGAGTATTTCTTAGCCATCCTAGTTAATGATTGTAAGCTTTTCTCTGTCATATTTTGTTCCTTCAAGTTGCTTTGTTGCAAGAGAATGTTTAGCTTGTAGACTGTAAAAAACCAGTTTTGTCCATATTAAAAACACCTTTCATAAGGATTTGGTCTATTTTTCACTAGAATGTCTGATCTTGTACCTTCGCCAACTTTTAGATGATATTTTTCATCAATTTACTGCCGTTAATATTTTTGAATGCATGTGCTATGCGGGTGGGTGACCTCTCTTCTACTCCCATAATGCTTTATGTATTTGATTTGTCATGATTGACTTTGTTGAGTATGATTTTAAGAATTTGTTTCCATATTGTTTATATAATAGTTTCTTTTACCATCATACCTCGAATATCGTTTATTTGTTTTCATAAATATTCATTTACAATAAATTTTTTAGAAGAAATTCACTCGACTGAGTGTTTTTATACACAATGATTTTGTATGTAATTAAATTTGTATTTATTGAATCTAGAAGGCACTGAATTAATATATTATAAGTTTATCAATTAATGAATAGCCTCCTAAATTAATAAAATTCCATGGTCCCAACATTATTAATTTATAGAGAATTTTTTAAGTGCGCGTATCAAGAGGATGTATCAAGTGAGAGGAGCAAATTTTCACCATATATAAATGATTAAGATTTGCTCCTCTCACTCTCACTTAAGAAAGATCCTCTCAAAGTCTCACTTGATGCATACATAACTTACATACCAAAGAGGAAGGGAGAGGTAGGTAGGAAGGACTTTGAATAATTATGCACGTTTTTTAAATATTCCTTTTGAAGTGGAGTTAGTTTTTCAACTCAACAAAGTGCAACATCGATGGATATTTAATTCGTTATTGTTTCTAACATTTTAGAGTTATGAGTTTTATGATATTTAATGTGAATCAAAATCCAAGTCTTGTTCTATATAAGTTGTTCAAATTTTGGGAATTTCTATAATGGACTGACTTTATGAATGACATACTTTTCTTTTCATGCAGAAATGACAAACGATTTGGTTCTGCACCCCAGATCAGAAAAACAAAGGAGAGATTCCGGGCAATGCCTATATGTTGTCCCATACTTCTCCCTTCACCACATGCGTTGGTAATGTGCCAACATTAGATTTACTGATTTAACTAAATTAGCGTGATATTATATTTTCTCTTTGTCTACTACCAACTATCACTGGCGGATGTCAATTCATGGTGGAAAGCCAAAGTTCTGCCATAAAAATATGGTGGATGGTGCTGCAATCTATGGCATAAGCATGGCGCTCATTATAAAAACAGACACAAATATATAAAAAAATCCGCAGAGTATAATTAAAAAAGAAAAAAATTAACAGAAGTGGAGAAATGCAAGGTTAGGAGTTTGATATACTCAAATAAAAAAGTGGACTAGTTGAACAAAAACAGAACCATGAGAACAAAATGCTCAAATAAAAAGTGAACTATAAAAAAAGATTCAAGATAACAGAAAAAAGAGAAGAGAATAACAAATAAAGAAATAACAGAAAAGTGATTTCTTTAAGAAAATAAAAAGAAGGAGAGAGGTTAGTTTAAAGGAGATAGAAGTTTGAGGCTTTCATGAGGCTACTGCTTGTTGCCAGTGTATGTCTTTTTTTTTTTTTTTTACGGGTCACATTGGTTTTAGGTTGGGTCATGGCACCCTTTTCATGGTGTTCAACCAACCAACCCTGCTGTCATGGTCTTCCATATAATGCCACAACCTCTGTATCGAGGTTTGTCAAAAACCTGTTGTGCCATGGCCTCAATTTGATACAACTGGAAAGTATATACTATCAACTGTCACAGTGAATGTCTGCAATCATTAACCATAGATTTTGACTGGTAACCAATATAAGTAACATGAATATTTAAAATAAATGAAATAGAATGATTTTGTAGAGCCTGAGTTATTTGAATTTGTTATCTGTTTCTGTTTAATCTTAAAACAAACTTTTTACTGGGAAAACATTGATTTTTTCTTTTTCCATTGTGATGAAATACAAGTCAGGTTTAGGTTTCACTCTTTAGTGTATCTTGAGCACAATCCACTTTTGTTTTCCCTTTTTTGAAACACTTTTACAAATTTTACTATTCCCTCTATGCCATTGTAAGTGTTGTAGACGCAGAAATATTCTTAACTTGACACTTATAATTAGATGAAGGGAGTAATTGCTAATAATTTTTTTATTCAGCTCTTTATTTATTTTTAAAGTTTCATTAAATATCTGCAGGCACTGCAAATGATTTTGCAATTGGGTGTTAAACCTTCTTGGTTTAATACTTGTAGTACAACCATAAAAAAAAGGCCTCACTTAATTCCAGGAGCTCCTTCACCGACGGGGGATCTTCGGACATACATGATCAGCATACCACTTCTTGGAGACTCTGTGGTGCCAGAGATGCTTTTAAAAGTATTGGAACCATATCGAAAAGAAGGTTTTTTGTTTTCTTATGCAGGGTTTTGATTATAAGAATTTTTCCACTTGAGATTTATACTTGTGGTGCTAACAACACTACCAATATTTCCATTTTTAAGGTTGCATGCTTGACGATGAGAGAGCCAAGTTGTATGCTAGTATTGTCGATAAAGGTTGTGCTGCAAGGTTTGCTTTTGCAGCTACAGTATTTGGTGAATCATCAGAAGCTCTGTTTTGGCTACAGCTACCTCAAGCGCTTAAACATTTGATTAATAAGCTATCAACAAAGCCACCATCAAAAGGGCCCACGACAGGATCTGTTTCTGTGGTTGATGAAACATCTTTACTGTCTAGGATATCATCAAAGGGAAAACCAACAGAAGAAATAGGGAGTGATGCATCAGTAAGATTTATTTTTCATGTCGCACATTCCAATTGTTGTCTAAAGAATTGCTGTTAATGTAGAGTTTCAAATTCTTCTCAGTGAATTTTTTCTTTTGGGTTAGCAGAGTCAAGGTCAACAAAGGTTGATGGCTTTTGACCAAGAAGAGTTGTGGAAGAGTGCCAGTGAGCGAATTTCTTGGCATGAAAAATTAGAAGGTGAAGAGGCTATTCAGAAACGTGTACATGAGTAAGTAAATGTATCATTTCTTCTATCATTTTGTTGATATTATATGGCTTTGCTTGACTTCTTTAGCTCAGAAAATATGCAGCTCAAACCCTTTGTGAACCTCAGTAGTAATAATACAAAACCATCAATCTTTTAAGTGTTGTACTATTTGAAATTATAATGTGCTAGTAATTGTATTAGGTCTCACACTTCTGTGGCAGAAACTATTATGAATTTTTTTTCTTTTAATACTTTGGGAGGAATTATTACTTTTCTAGTTTTATACTCACTTGCAATTCCTTTTGAATTTGCTGCTATCAGACTTGTATCAGTTGGAAATCTAGAAGCTGCTGTCAGTTTATTGCTTTCTACACCTCCAGAGAGTTCTTACTTCTATGTCAATGCGCTTCGCGCAGTAGCTCTCTCTTCTGCTGTTTCTAGATCTCTTCATGAGCTTGCAGTGAAGGTGAGTTTAACTTGGAAGCACATGTGTGTGTTGGTCATCAAAATACAAATTATAGTTAGTGTACAAAAATATATTTCATGTATTAATGAGATGTATTTATTAGGTTGTTGCAGCCAACATGGTGAGAGCTGACAGGTCACTCTCTGGCACTCATCTTCTGTGTGCAGTTGGAAGATATCAGGAAGCGTGTTCTCAGGTTAGGCTGCATTTATGAACATATCCAACCAGACGTAAACAACTTTAAAGTTCCCTTGACTGGTTTCTTGGTAATTTTGAGGTTTAAATTATGTCAAGGACATTTTGTTTTCTCCATTTAGGTGAGAACTAGGTCCACAATTAAGCATATTTACTAAACATTAAATAAGAAGGAAAAAATGTTTCATGTTATGGAAGTGAAATTTCTATTTTTTTAAGCAGTCCCTTTTCTGACTACTGCATCACTTTGAATTTGTTGTCAATTAATAAAGGGTTTTTTGTTTGTTAAATAGTTAATATTCAAACTTAGAAGTCTTGCTTGCTCTATATTCTCTACTATTTTTGGACTGATAGTCTCTCGAGAATCAATTCCAAAGGCAGTGTTTAAAAATCTTCAACCGGAGCATTCCGAAATAGACAACTGAGATCTGCAGATTCCAGCCTTAATTTGATCTTAGTGGCAAAAGCTACTAGGAGTGATTACACATATTAATGATTAAAAAACAATTGGAAGTTTTTTATTACGTTTCATCAGAAATTGGGCCACACAACTGGAGGCCATCCATTTTTTGTCACAAATTTTACCCTACCAACATTTAACTATTGAAACTTCCAATTTAGAGTACTAGAGCCCAACAACTAAGGTATTCCAGGGGACAATTAGAATAAGTCTCTTTGACTAGGTACAAGTGATTCCTTGTACTTCAGATTGATGTATGTCAACATGCTGGGCGTAAAATGACCTTCCTTATTTGTAGCTTAGAAATGCTTTTTTAGGGCACGTTCAATTAAGAAACTTTCCGGATGTTTTTTGAAAACATTCTGAACACTTCATTTATTTTCCAAATTTTAAAAAAGTGACAAAAATGTCGTCAATATAATATGATTGATTTTCTGAGAAGTGTACTGTCATATCTTACGCAGCTACAAGATGCTGGATGCTGGAATGATGCCGCTACCTTAGCTGCCACTCACTTAAAGGGAGCAGATTATGCAAGGTTCACTCTTTCTCGATAACAGATATTTTGTTCATATTAACTAGAATTTTTTAAATCTATGATTGGGAATGAACGTAACATTTCATTTCATGTCATAACCCCATCTGCCATTTTAAAAATGACATTTGGTCTCTGTCTGAATGTACAAAAATAAATCCTACTAGCTAGTATTTCAGATATCATCTATCTCTAACATACTATACTGTTGTCTACTTTTATGAAGAATCCGAGTTTTTCCTTTTGGTTTACGACATAATGCAAGTAACCAATTTTCTTGAACCATTTTGTATTCTACATAATTTTGAAGTTACTTTCTAGAAGGACTATTGTCTCTGCATTTGTATGAATGAAAAGGTTATTTAAATTGTATACAATCTTGACCAAGAGATCTTCCTACATTTTGTATGCTTGCAGAGTGTTGCAAAGATGGGCTGGACATGTCCTTCACAGTGAACATAATATCTGGAGGTACTACTAGTTTTTTTATAAAAAAACAACTCTAGCACTATTTACTCCATTTTAACTCAAATGATCCAATGCAGGGCTCTGATTTTGTATGTTGCCGCTGGTGCACTACAAGAGGCATTGGCAGCTCTTCGTGAGGCTCAGCTACCTGATACAGCTGCAATGTTTATCCTTGCATGTCGTGAAATCCGTGCAGAGATTGTTTCTGACTTAAGTATTACGGATGATGATGAATCAAGTTCATCGGTTAATGAAAAGATACTAAACTTGCAGGCTTTAGATCCCGTGAATGAAGATGTGATTGCAGTTGATGAATATTTTGGTCAATACCAAAGAAAATTGGTGCATCTATGCATGGATTCACATCCATCTTCTGAATAAGTACAGGGCTTGTTGAAATATATTCAAATATTCATTCATATTCAGATAATTGATAATTCTAGTTGAAAAGAAAGTTGTAGGGTGATTATTCTTGAAGACTGGCTGCATTCTTTAATGTCAAAGGATCAGATACTTCATTGTTGTCGCAAGAGTATAAATAGCATTGGAAAGAAGCCAGAATGTTCTGTCAAACAGTCCTCTTGATTGCAGGGGATATGGTTACATGAACTTTCTGATGAGGACATTGCAATCGCATAGGTAATTGTCCCACTGTAGATCGTATATAAAATTTTGTAGGCAACAAATCATTGAATTTGTATTTGTATGATGGGACTCCGCAATTGTTATGGTTGCATCAATCTATGTTTGCGCGTGTTAAATCGGTGTTGTATAAGCTTACGAACTTGTATAGTTTATTTTTATATTTGAGAAACATAGTAATTTCCTGCCCCTTGGATTATGTAACCAGCTAATTGATTGAATTAGGAACTGATGAGATGTTTGGTTCTTTTTCTGCTAAATATTAATCTTAGAATTGTCGATAGCCGGTCAAACAGATTACAGATTGGTGAAAATCAATGGTAATAAGACCATTTTCGATTTAATTTTCTTTTTCAAGATTAATATTTTTTTAAATAAAAAATATTTTTTAGTCGCATAAATAATCTCTAATGATAAGATATAAAATATAAAGGGAATACTCTTTCCACCCTTAATAGTGTGTCTCACATCCTTAAAAATTTAAAAACACCCTTTATGTTTTTGAATGCATCTTCGGACGCGTCTATAATCATACTAGTAAAGATGTTGTAAGTCAAACATTCCTATTGTGTAAAATTTGTGTCTGTAATTTTGAATTTCAGAGATATATCTCAGAAACCTCAAACGTGATAACAAAGAACAGACATACAAGTGCTATAAATCTTTTCTGTGATATAAACCTCAAATGTTATAAAGAAGAACAAACGTACCACACATGATTTTTAGTTTGAATAGAGAGTTTTGATGAATATCTGTAGGAAGAGTTTTGGCGAGAGTGACGATGAAAATCGCCAAGGGTTTTTGTGAAGAGAATACCAAAATGACGTTAGAGCGTTGATAGGTAACTGAAAAGCTAGAAACCAGCTAGTTCTATGAAGTATTTCATGCAAAATAAACGTCAATTTCATAAAAAAATTGACGTGACATTATTATTTTAAAATATAAAATATAAAAAACACAATAGCGTCTTGAGAATTCATTTAAAAGATATATCACATAGGTTTTTAAAGAAAACCAAGGTGTTTGAATATATCAAATAAAGAATTAAAATAAGATTTTGAAAATAGTATTTCAAAATTGTTAATGCAAAATATATTACCTCTCAGTTGGAACATAAAGCCGAGGTGGTACATAAAGCCGAGGTAAATACCAATAAAAAAATTAACAAAGATAAAAATGGAATTAGGAAAAACACCAAGTAAGAAATTATGATTAAACAATTGAAAAAATATATAATGTAGTAACTAGGTGTCGAAGCGTTATTTAGCGCTCTGAGGACCTATACTCTTGTTTTTCTATTGTTCGAATTGTAAAATTTGTCTTAAAAAACGTTACTTATAGTAGTGGCACAACATCATTCAAAACTCAAGTATTATATCTTTCTAAGGTCAATTATATAAAATAAGTGTGTTACACTCTAAATCTTAAAATCATACACACTAACTCAATATTTCTCAAGTCTTTATCTTTTTTCAATTTCTTCTTTAAAACACCTTCAAACTAGCCAAAAGCTTTTTCAAACAAAGTCACATCAATTAGGAAGTGTTTCTTATCGATTATGAAGAGAAATTTGATCTACCGAAGATTATAGTAGTAATGTAATCGATTATGGATATCTAATAATATATTATGGTTCATATCTAGCAAAACTTTCATATTTTGCTTGTGCATAATTGGTTATTGTCGTAGCATAATCGGTTATGGATTTGATAGAGCTTTTCCAAAATTTCATTTTCCTATCTTTTTTTACTATAAAAGGAGTTCTTGTGCTCATTTTAAAACACACAAGTTTTATGAAAAGTATTTCTCCCCTACTCTCACCTTGCTCGAAAAATTTTCATACATATTTCATATAATTTTAGTATTGAGAGAATGACTTCTTAAATAGATAATCGTGTTATTCGCTGATGTAATTTATAATATGTAACTATAATACAAAGAGAGCAATTTTCTCTTGAACTAATTTTACAAAGGTTGCAAGCTGAACCTAATATAAAAGCTTGGCGTAAGAGGTTGTGTTGATAGTTGAAATTTAAAGATTATATCCTTGGGGACTGGACGTAGATCTTCTGGTTTGGCACAATCAGAATAAATCTAGTGTGTCATTTCTTTATTCCTTAACTCTATATTTTCGTGTATCGTCTTTTCTACTATCTTCTTCTCCATCTAATCTCTTCTTAAAAGTCTTTGGAAAAATCGTGTTACTTAATTAAGTTTTGAAAACTTTTTGTATCACAATTTACTTTCACTCTTGTGTTGGAAGTAATTTGATCAACAAGTTGCATTAAATCATAAGTTTTGTTTAAAAATTAATCGTCTTAAAACGTAGGATGAATTTAAACAATTCATTAAACAAACTCACATTTTTCAACGGTGATATGTATGTTTACTCGAAAGAGAAAACTAATATTTTTTATTGAAGAGATTGACTCTAATATTTGAGACACTCTTACAAATAATTCTTTTGTTCCCACACATCAAGTTAATAATGTGGCAGAAAACAAACCTAAAAATTTATAGAGCAAAGAGAATAAAGAAAAAAAATACTTTATGTATTAATGAATTTGTTTGTGTATCACACTCTAATATTGCAAAAGAAATGTGAGATACCTTTTAAGTTACCCATAAAAATACAACCGATTTCGAATTAAAAAGAGTTAGGATGAACATAATAATCCATGAATATGCATTGTTTATAATGGAAACTGAAAAAAAATATTCAAAATATTAAAAAAAATTTCATTCAAATAGGAGATCACTTAACTACATTTTCTAAATCTAAAGAGTCATCTTCTACGAATTTTTCTGCTTTGTTTCATAAATTGCAGAATATGAAATGGAACAAAACCGTCTTGCCAAAAACAAAGGTTATAAGAAACAGGAAACACTCACACTAAAAGTTAAAGAGGTCAAAGAATCAGAAAGTGTCGATAACATAAATTTTCTACTTGGTAAAGTTAAAAAGTTTATAAAACACGACAAAGAACTTCAAAATTTTCCTAGCCCGAGCATATTCTTAAGCCTATGATGTATGATGTGGATATCATTATCTCCGGCAGCACTTTTTAAGTGTTGCAGTCTCCTTCGATCTTGATGAACGACTGAAAATCTCAAATAAATATATGCTTTAAAGTGAAACTAAACTAGAGTAAGGAGAGAATGTATACCAAAGGATCTTAATCTTCTCTTACTTTTCAAAAAATGTATCATACTTGATATTTGAAGTAAAAAGAATTGCCTCAACAATTATATGGAATGAACTAAAGAGATAACAACAACATATATGTAAAATTTATGGAGTACGAAACTCCCAATGCTTTTGCTTTTATTTTTTGCATAGACCCTTGATATGCAGAAGTTACATTGAATTTGAATAATCAAAACTGAGTAAGATAAATGTATAAAAGAGGCAAAGCTCAAGTCAAAACCTGTTTCTTGTATACTCGATACATGAACCAAGCCTTATTTTAGAGGAACCAAATGTTTTAACAAGCCCATGTAAAATATATTTAAACACAAAAAACCATGTAAAAAATTATAATATACCTGTAACAAGCTTAGATAACCAGCAAGCTGTTTGGTGTCAGGATGAGATGCGGCATCAAGCGCCGTGTATTGCATCGTCAAAGCAGCCACTTCGCAAGCCCAACACGGGATCTCAAGGTCGCTGAAGAGAGTAAGATAGCAGACATCTATATAGTATGCAGTCTTGTCCGCAAAGAGAGTACATGCCACTAGATGTAACATGTACGCCCTAGCGGCAACCTAGTACCTCTCTGCATCGACAAGCTGCTGATAAACCTTCCTCAACTAAGACATCCTAAGGTGAAAGTCCTGAGTGTCACCAAACTCCTTGAGCATAGCCAGCTCATCAACCTCTAGCGCATCCATCACCATGTGCACCGCCTTCGACTGGTCCCTATGAATTGGTGTAAAAAATGTACCAGCTATCAGAAGGTGAAACAGGGAATGCACATCATCCAGAGTCATTGTCATCTCCCCGAATGGAAGATGGAAGGATGATGTCTCCGAGGGCCATCTCTCTAAAAAAGCTGATAATAGAGGGGAGTCCAACATCATCAGGGAGCATCCAGCAAAGTCCAATAAATGGAACTCTCGAACGATCCTCGCCACCTCCTCAGGCATCAGTCTCTTGGGGAAGTTCTTCAACTTCGACCCGTGAGAAGTGACCTTCAACACTGGGCGCTTCTGTAACAAAAAAAATACAATTAAAACACAATAGAATAAATCAAATTGCATAATAAAAATTAAGCAATGTTGCATACCTCGCCCTGCCATATCCTAAAGGCGACATGGTCAGCATATCCTGTCAAAACGGACCTGCCAAAAGATCCTCTGAAAAAGCCTTATTAGTGTGAACTGATGGCTCTGTAGATGCACCTGTAGTGGTGTCCGTATCATGCACCACCCGCTCCTCAGCAACCCCCTCATCAGCCAAAGTCACCCGCTCCTCAACTCTAGCCACCTCCTCATCAACAACAGGTACATGCTCCTCAACTCTAGGTACCCCCTCATCAGCAACTCCCTCCCCAGCAATAGCCACCGACTCCTGAACAACAACCTCTGCAACCTCATCCTGATGCACAGTAGTGGAAGCTCTACCACCCCGACGCCGAGGTGTAAGGAACCCCCTACCCGCCTGCTCAGCCCTCCTTTCCGATTAGGGTTTAGGGTGCTACGCTTCCATCACGTAAGACTGACGTACCAGCCTCATCAGCATCAGCCCGAGCACGAGCATCGGCTCTATCGATGCCCCGACCCGCAAAAGTACCATCACTGCCTCTAGTCCTCACTGAAAAAAATTAAAAATATAAGAAATATAGCATTTAAAAAAAAAAGAAATACCGGAAATTTCAAAATTTACGGTACTGGAGAAAATACCGTAAATTTCAAAATTTTATAAAGATACCGGAAATTTTGAAATTTCCGGTACAAAATACCGTAAGTTTTAAAATCTCCGGTATAAAATACCGAAAATTGTAAAAAATACCGGAAACTTACTTGTTTTCGCGAAATTTCCGATACGCTGCACAAATTTCCGATATCGCTCAAAGATTTGAAATTTCCAGCTATTGGCGCAGATTTCAAAAAATTTGATAAATAATTTTTGTTGGATATTTTGGTCTTTTCAACTATTTTGGAGGGTGCCAGGGATAATTTAGAAGGTGGCAAGACAAAATCTCAATAAAATGGGATACAATAGTACAAATTATAGTTAGTACGCTTGTCTGATTTGGGATGAATAAACTCATTCGTCAATGAATAAAAATGTTACACATAATTTTTATTGAATAATAAAAAATATTACAATTGCATAGAACAACGCTCTGAAAATTACAATTTGATGAAATAAGTTTAGGAAATTTTCATTTCAAGGGGTCTAACCTAATAAAATTAGCCACTCTTGTTACAACAATTTATAACACAGAGAATTTAGATGAATGATAAATGACTTTACTATAGTTCTATGGGCTCAGGCTACGACGTAATAACTAATAAGTCTCACGTAAGCAAGCATGTTTTTCCGTTTCAAATTATTCAGAGGGGTTTTGAATCCCCAGAAAAAATAAGCATGCTAAATATTTAATGATCAGTGGCAAACAGTAAAAAAAACTTTAAAATAGCGGGGATTTTAACCCCATAAAACAAATCCCTGTTAAAATTACACTTTTTATTAAAAGTTACTGTTTATTAAAAGTTTGAAATAGGGGGGTTTTAAACCCCCTCAACATACTAAAAAGTAAAAAAAAAAAACTGAAATTCACGTTCTCACTGCAGACGCCACAAATTTTATGTAATTAACATGTTTTAATGATGCCAAAAACGAATAAACTATGCTATCATAAAATATAAACTGTCATAAATATTGTCAAATAATGAAGAAAAACTATCTTAAATTAAAAATAAAAAATTTCTAATAGTTGGATCAAACAAAGATCAAATCCAAATGAAGAATATCAAGAATCGAACTTGACTGTTGAATGCACACCATCTTATTGGAAACTAAGTTTAATATCTTTCTAAGATCAATTATATAAAATAAATGTGTTACTCTCTAAATATTAAAATCATACACAACTCACTAAATATTTCTCAAGTCTTTGTCTCTTTTCAATTTCTTCTTAAAAACACCTTCCAACTAGCCAAAAGCTTTTTCAAACAAAGCCATGTCAATTAGGAAGGGTTTGTTATCAATTATTAAGAGAAATTTAATCTAGCAAAAACTTTTATTTTTTGCTTGTATATAATTGATTATTGTCATAGCATAATCGATTATGGATAAGATAGAGCTTTTCCAAATTTTTAAAAATCGCTATATTTTTTTACTATAAAAGGAGGCATTGTGCTCATTTCAAAACACATAAATTTTCTAAAAAATATTTCTCCCATACTCTCACCTTGCTCGTAAATTTTCATACATATTTCAGATAATTTTAGTATTGAGAGAGTGACTTCTTAAATAGATAATTGTGTTATCCACTGATGTAATTTCTGATATGTAACTATAATACAAAGAGATAAATTTTCTCTTAAACTGATATTATAAAGGTTGCAAGTTGAACCTAATATAAAAGCTTGGCGTAAGAGGTTGTTGATGAACCAAAGATAAAAATTCAAGTTGATAGTTAAAATTTAAAGATTGTATCCTTGGGGGCTGGACGTAGGTCTTGCTGTTTGGCACAATCAGAATAAATCTAGTGTGTCCTTTCTTTATTCCTTAACTCTATATTTTATCCTATCTTCTTCATCTAATTCCTTCTTAAAAGTTTTTGCCATTTATTCTAAAAAAAATATATAACTTTTACACTTGAAATAAACACCCCTATAAAATTTAGAAAAATACATAGGATATGATAACAACCTGTAATAATAAATAAATAAAAATAAATAGAGAAAGTGATGCACATGTTGGAAACCAAAGACTCATCTACTTAAAAGAAAATAAAAGTTTTGAAAACTTTTGTATCACAATTTACTTCACTCTTGTGTTTGTAGTCATTTGATCAACAAGAGTCATTAGATCATAACTTTTGTTTAAAAATTAATCGTCTTAAAATGTAGGATGATTTCAAATGATTCATTAAACAAACTCACATTTTTCAACGGTGATATGCATGTTTATTGAAAAGAGAAAACTAATTTTTTTAATGACGACATTGACTCTAATATTTGGGACACTCTTAAAAATAGTTATTTTCTTCAAACACATCAAATTAATGATTTAACAGAAAACAAACCTAAAAATTTATAGACTAAAGAGGATAAAGAAATAACACTGTACAATTTAAAAGTTAAAACTATCATCACTATAATTTTAAGTATTAATGATTTTTTTTTATCACACTGAAACATTGCAAAAGAAATGTGAGATACCTTTTAAGTTACCCATAAAATTACAACCAAATTAAAAATAGGATGAACATAATAATCCATGAATATGCATTGTTTATAATGGAAACTGAAAAAAATATTCAAAATATTGAAAAATATTTCATTCATATAGTAAATCACTTAACTACAGTTTCTAAATCTAAAGAATCGTTTTCTACGAACCGTCTTACTAAAAGCAAATATTATGAGAAAAAGGAAACACTCACACTAAAAGTTAAAGAGGTCAAAGAATCATAAAGTGACGAAGACATAAATTTTCTACTTTGTAAATTTAAGAAGTTCATAAAACACGGAAAAGAACTTCAAAATTTTCCTAGCCTGAGCATATTCTTAAGCCTATGATGTATGATGTGGATATCATTATCTCCCGTAGCACTTTTTAAGTGTTGAAGTCTCCTTTGATCTTGATGAACGACTGAAAATCTCAAATATATATATGCTTTAAAGTGAAACCAAATGAGAGTTAGGAGAGAATGTATGCCAAAAGATCTTAATCTTCTCCTACTTTTCAAAAAATGTATCATACTTGATATTTGAAGTAAAAAGAATTGCCTCAACAATTATATGGAATGAACTAAAGAGATAACGACATCACATATGTAAATTTGTGGAGTATGAAACTCTCAAAGCTTTTTGCTTTTATTTTTTGCATAGACCCTTGATATGCAGAAGTTACATTGAATTTGAATAATCAAAACTCAGTAAGATAAATGTATAAAAGAGGCAAAGCTCAAGTCAAAACCTGTTTCTTATATACTCGATACACGAACCAAGCCTTATTTAAAAGAAACCAAATATCTTAAACCAAACTCATCCTGGCTTGGACAGTTTGCCTCAACATTTTTTTGACAACCACACCCAAAGACACTTGATATTCCAAACAGTGTTAAAAAGGTGCATTGTAATAGCCTCCAGGTTGTCCAATCCCACCAACTTGTGGCATTCCATAACTCATCATATCTTGTGAGGGCATTTCATAACTCATAGGTTGTGAACCAGGAGCATGACCTCCAACACTTGTTAAACCAACTTGACCTTGCATTCCATCTCTTCCATATTGTTGCCATAGGTGCTGTTCCTGAACAAGCAGATGCTGTTTCCTCTCCATTTCTGCTATTTGCACGTACGAAGGCGGCGGCACAGATAGTGATGCTGCAAATGGATCCTGTGTTCCTACAGCTTGCATTGTTCCATCTGGAGCAGGCAAAGCAAGAATCGGTGTTGCATTCCTACCAGCTCCTGGCAATGCCACACTACTATAACTTCCACCACTCATATCAGTTGAGTTCACATGCTGTCTCACAGCACCTTGATCATACATTCCATTCAGTAGAAGTGAATCAAAACCACCTCCCAGATCAGCCTTCGGTTTCAATAGATTACTGGTAGTTTCCACCAATGTCAATTCCCAATCCGCTTTCCCTATTTCATCCCCCGGTTTCTGCCATACCGTATTCACTTCAGATGGACTAAATTCCTCCCACAAACCATCTGTCTTAACTATCGAAGCTCCAGAGAACAATGCCATTTCAAGTTTATTACCTTGCTCATTGGCCAAAACATTATCATCATCTCTTAGATTCAATAAGTCACCCGTTTCTTGTAAAATGCGAGGTGCTTCTTTAGGCTCGGGAGCCAAAGGAGGCGATTGCGATTGAGGTATTGATTTCTTTGTCTCGAGAGCCAAAGGAGGCGATTGCGATTGAGGTGTTGAATTCTTTGTCTCAGGAGCCAAAGGAGGCGATTGCGATTGAGGTGTTGAATTCTTTATCTCGGGAGCCAAAGGAGGCGATTGCGATTGAGGTGTTGAATTCTTTATCTCGGATGCTGGAAGAGCCTTCAACTCATTAAAACCTAACTCTTGTTCTTTAACCAAACCTATTACCTTAACCTTTGGACTCTTTGTTCTATCACCCATTTCCTTCAAGAAACCATTAAGTGTCCCCAAAAGACTCTCAGGGATTCTCTGCACTTCAGGATACTCAGAGGATCTCGCAATTCCCAAATCCTTACACCAAGCATAAAAACCTGCTAACTCATCCATCTTCTTGGAAGCTCTAACATAAAACTCAAAAGCTTTCACACATTGCTCATACTCCATTTCCATAAACCTATCCATCAACACCCCCAACACATCCCAAATTTCCACATACACCTTAAAACTATCCCTCACAATATGATGAAGCGCAATCGACAACAACCTATTATTCTTCGCAGCCCCACTCGGTTTACAATCCAATACACAATTAAGAATCCGAAGCAAATGCTTCAACCTATCCAAAACCCTCTCGGCCGGCGTAACAGTAGTATCCCCATTCCTCTTCACAGAACCAAATTCACAATCACCAGATTCATCAACACCACCACCTCTCAACCCCCTCTTATAAGCCAAAAATCCAACCTTCTCATCAAGATACAACGCATAAACCCTAACAAAACTAGCATGATCCAACGAATTCGAATGCGCCTCATCTCTAAAATCACTCATATTAAAAATCCTCATCCCCTCACGTGATGCATGAACACGAACAATCTCATCCTCAAACGTAGGATGCCGATCAGTCAAAAACCTATGAACAAGCACAAGCGATTTAACCGCGACAATCCAATCGCGCGTTTTCGATAACCTTTTCGTGATCGAAATCAAACAAGCATTCACGTAGCTTTTAGAATAAGAAGTGAAATTGAAAATTTCTCTTACGTACTTATCATCCGCAGGAATTTCGTCATGGCTCGTTGCTTTCACGACTAGAACCTCAATGTGAGGAGCTATGTTTCCAGCTACTTTCGCTATGCTGATACTCGTTTGATCCTTCATTGCACCGATTGCTTTGCGGATTGTTCTTGAGGTTGATGATGGCATTTTGAATTTTGAAGAATTTTTTAAGAGTGTTTTATGAATCGAATATTGAGATTTGAGAGTGTTTTTTGATGGAAGAGAAATGATGAAATCAATGAAAGTGTGAAGATCTGAATGTGAGTGTGAAGAAGAACTGAACAAGTGTTACGTTACTGCGTGAGAGTGCGTGCATGCGTGTGTTATAACGTGTTTAAATAATATATTTAATTAATGCTTTTTCCATAAAAAATTAATTAATTACGTGGAAAGTCAAGACGAAAACAAGGAAAGTGATTACCAAAACGCGTAACGATATTTGGTATGGAAATGGAATGCGTCCATTAATATGTACAGAATACATGTATTATCTTTTGTAAAAACAATTATGAATTATTTTATTTTATTTTATTTTGGGAGATTTTTTTATTTTACTTTATATTTTTGAATATTAGTCAACTAAAAATTCAAATATTGTAAATTGGATTGTTTACTATTAGAGGTTTTCCTTTTATTTGAAAATGAAAATTTTAGTTGTATGTTTTCCTTTTATAATTTGAGAGTTATCTGTAATTATTATTTAACATTTTTTTTTGAATATTTACTAATTAAAAATATGATAAATTTGTTTGTTTGTGTCTTTAGTAAATTAGTTTAAATAGTCTTTGTTTGAGTGTGTTATTCGTTTGTCAATTTTGCCCATAGGTTATTAATAGAAGTTATATTTGTATGGTCTAAAATGACAATTTGTTTAATTTTTTATTTAACAAATAACATATTAGTAAAACATGTCTTTTATTATCTGAGGATATAATTTTCTCATGATTTCAAATACGTATTATGTTTAAGAATGTTGATTTTTTTTCTATTTTTTATTTGTCAATTATTTATTGGTATCTTTTTGATAATATGCTAGTTATATATTTATATTGATCTTTTTATTTTTATAGTTATCCTTTAGCGATTTATTTTATCAAAATTATTTTAAATTATTTTTTATTAGATAAATATTATCTGTGCATAACGGTATAAATTTATCAAGGTTAAATTTAAAATTTAAAATTCACATTAAACTAGAATTTTATTTATCTTATTATCTAAATATCTTGAGTTTTAAATTTGATTTAACTTTAGATTAGTTGTTATTATTATTATTATTATTATTATTATTATTATTATTATTATTATTATTATTATTATTATTATTATTATTATTATTATTATTATTATTATTATTATTGTTATCTTGAGCTCTTATTATATACATATTACATGCTGAACCTGATATAAAACTTGGCGTAATAGATTATGGGTTGAATCGGATAAAAATTCAAGTTCATAGTGAAAATTTCAAAATTGCACACTTGAGAGTTGGATGTAGGCATTGTAGTTTTGGGCGTGTTCTTTCTTTATCCATTCAATTTATACTTTTGTCTATATTCTTCTATACTATTTTCTTCTTCATCTAATCTCTTCTTAACTTTTTTTTAAATATTTTGATTTAATCAAGATTTTTTTTAAATTTATATTATAATTTATCTCACTCTTTTGTTTGAAATCACTTGATCAACAAGTGTCATCCGATCATAATCTTGTTTTAAGACTAATCATCTCAAAAAGTAGAATGACTTCGAGCGATTCATTAAAGAAACTCACATCTTTTAATGGTGAAATATATGATTTGTTAAAAGTTAGAATCACTCTTTTGGTGGAAACATATAGTTTGAATGTAGACAGAGAGTGAGAGATAAAGATAAAGGAGAATAAGAGAGAAAGGTTACGGGTGAAAATTCTATGCATTAACATAGTCTAAAGATAGAAAATAACTACTTATAACCCGTTACAACTAAAAACAAAAAAAATTTCTTGACAGTGGTAACCGGTTATTGCAAATGTGTAACCGGTCACAGCCTCGAGAATTTATAATTTTTCAGCTTTTTGGTTACTTTTCAACACAATTGTAACCAGTTAAACTTTTGTGGTAATCGACTACAACACATCACTTTTTACTTAACACGCCACCTTAATTCAAGTGTTAAAAGTCTTCCATGCCCATGTTCATCTTCAACCTTTTGAACACTTCAATTGTGACCCCCTGGGTCAACAAATCAGCCACTTGGTCTTCACTTCTACAATGTCTCAATCTCAACTTCCCTTCACTAACAAGTTATCTCAAGTAGTGAAATCTCACCTCAATATGTTTGCTTCTCTCATGTGCAATTGGGTTCTTAGCAAGATCAATAACGAAAAGATTATCAACTATGAGCGTTATAACATCACCTTCATAGCTGTCCAGCTTCTTCAATAGATTAATCAGCCACACGGTTTGACACACACACAACAAAGAAGAATATATATTTGGCCTCACAAGACGAGAGTGCAACTACCAGTTCCTTCTTCGAACACCATGAGACTGATATTCCACCGAACATAAAGATTTATCCAGCTGTAGACTTTCAATCATCTTTACCTCCGCAATAATTGAAATTGATAAAACCGAGTTAATTGCATTTTTTTGCAAGTATCTGTTTAAGGAAAGACAATTCTGCATCCAATAGAAACTTTGACGTATCTTAGAATCCTCTTGGTTGCTGCAAAGTGAGACACCTTCAATTCTCCTTGAATCTTCACGATATTGACACTAATTGCCAAATTAGATCGCGTATTGCACAAGTAACACAAGGATTCAATCAACCTCCTATACCGAGTTGGATTGACCTTTTGCTCATCTTCATTCTTAGACAATTGTAACTTTGATTCAGCTGGAGTAATGACAACATTACACAATAATGCTCAATTTCAAACTTCTTCGATATCTCAAGAGCATTACATGGTTTAATGACTTTGCTATTCTATAATTTTAGTAACTTTGATTACTTTAATAAATGAATGGTTAAAACTATTTTAATTTTAAATACAAGAGATTGATTAATGAACTAAAATCATAAAAGTCATGAAATGGTAAAGTCACTCAAACCATTCTCTCTCATCCTTGAATGCAATTTCATTCTTCTTGACATGAGCACTACTTTTGGCCGATGTTCTTGGGATTCAAAAGTCTATTTGTGATTTATCAAAAAAAAAAATTCCATTTGTGACATCACCTTCATAGCTGTCTAGCTTCTTCAATAGATTAATCAACCACACGGTTTGACACACACAACAAAGAAGAATATATATTTGGCTTCACAAGACGAGAGTGCAACTACCAGTTCCTTCTTCGAACACCATGAGACTGATATTCTACCGAACATAAAGATGTATCCAGCTGTAGACTTTCGGTCATCTTTACCTCCGCAACACTTGAAATTGATAAAACCGAGTAAATTGTATTTTTTGCAAGTATCCGCTGCGGGAAAGAGAATTATGCATCCAATAGAAATTTTGACGTGTCTAAGAATCCTCTTGGTTGCTACTAAGTGAGACACCTTCAGTTCTCCTTGAATCTACTCACAATACTGACACTAACTGCCAAATTAGATCGCGTATTGCACAAGTAACGCAAGGATTCAATCAGCCTCCAATACCGAGTTGGATTGACCTCTTGCTCATCTTCATTCTTAGACAATTGTAACTTTGGTTCAGCTGGAATAATGACAACATTACACAATACTCCATTTCAAACTTCTTTAATATCTCAAGAGCATTACAATGGTTTAATAACTTTGCTATTCTATAACTTTAGTAACTTTAATTACTTTAATAAATGAATGGTTAAACTATTTTATTTTAAATACAAGAGATTAATTAATGAACTAAAGTCATCAAAGTCGTGAAATAGTAAAGTCACACAATCCATTCTCTTTCATCCTTGAATGCAATTTCATTCTTCTTGACACGAGCACTACTTTTGGCCGATGCTCTTGGGATTCAAAAGTCCATTTGTGAGCTTTACCTACTAAAATTTAGGTGTATTTTTTAAATTAACATTAACAAATGCACTAGAGAGAAAAATGAGACAAAATTGTGCGTAGAAATAAAGTCTTCCCTTATACAGAGATGTTGAATCGTTAGAAAGAACCCGCCAAACCCAAACTGACATTATGTTTTAATTTTTACACATCAAGCCCTTCCATTATTTTCATTTTCACAAATCGGACACAAATTTCTATTCTCCGATCAAGCGAGTCACGATGTTCTTTCTCCGAGTCCACTCAGTCGACGCCGAGACCACTCTCGATCCCGAAACCATCTTCTCAGCTCCCCAATCCCAAAACCCTAAATTCAGCGAACGCAGAGGCGTTCTCCATCTCTTCCGAACCGCTTCCGAATCCTCTCTACCTAACTCCACTTCTCTTTCCCTCCTCCTCTTCATCGTCGCCGTCCCCAATTACCTCTCCTTCGATGACTTCATTCGGTTCTGTGGACCTCACCTTCTCGATCATCTTCATCATCTTCTCTTCATCAGGTAGTTTCAATTCCGTTTTTGTTACTTCATTTTGCAAAGTTCTATTTCTCTGTTACTAAAACCTTGGTAATGGCGCACACTGCACTCTGCACTGCATTTTTAAGCAATGAAACCCTAATATATATCTTATCATTGATCGTTCATTTTGACCGGGCAGGAACGATGGGATGGAAGATAGATATAGTGTGTTGATTAGATTTGATGACCAGCTTGCTGCAGATGGATTTCATAGCAAATTCAATGGGAAGAAGTTTTCTCCGGGTGAGGTGAGTAATAGTGGGTTGCTATAAGTTTGTATTTACATTTTTAACGGTATTGGTATCGACACCTTTTGATGCTGTTTTGTCGCCGTAACAAACAGTTTTTTAAAACCTTGTATTTATGTGCATTTCTTCAATAGTTGATACCTTTGTCGTTTTTCAAATTTATTGGTCTTGCTTATTGTTACTTATCTCTCTCTCTTTCTCTTCCACTTTTCAAATGATGATCAAAATGTAGGCAGAGATATGCCATATTTTGTTTTTGCTTTCCGTGGAGTACTCAGAATGTGAAGAAGTCGCTGGGATTCCTCCTGCCGGTTGTATAGAAATACCAACTTGTCCAGTTTGCCTAGGTGAGTTCCATCTTTGTTGTGACCCTCTGTTCGCTTGAATCTTGCTGACTCTTTTTTTATTTGTTTGAGGCGATTGTGATTGTATGGATTGATATTTATGGCGATCGTGTCTTTTATTTTTCTGTTTGAATGCCAGAGAGACTTGACCCTGATACCAGTGGAATACTCACAACACTTTGTGATCATTCATTTCGATGCCCTTGTGTCTCAAAATGGACATATTTGTCTTGCCAGGTATGTAGGTTCTTCAGTGTATGATAATTGAAATCCTAGTTTGACATTTTATTACTCTTTAAAGTTTTGTTTGGTAATAGGTAATTTTGTTGTCCTTACACATTAACTTGTCCTTAAATCCTTAGATCATGGGTATTTGGTAGGTGATAATGATTCTTCATAAGAAGCCTGGTCATTCATCTGGCACAAATTTTTTAGGAATTATATTGGCTAACCATGATAATATCTTGAGCATTGATTAATTTGCCTCCTTTTGGATATATTTGAGTTTGAAAGTTTCTCACCTGATGCTGTTACTGCAAACTTGAAATCCATCATAGTTGAACTCAGCTTGTCACAAGCTCTTTGTTAACAATAATTCAAGAACATATTTGGATTGAATTCTATAACTTAATAATTATGACACTCTCTTGGAAATTTTGTTTGGACATCTTATAGCCATGTTAATACACTTTTTAAATCCCAAAATGAATGGTTTAAAAGGTAGCTGAATTTTTATTCATAGAAAAATAATTTGATCTTGCTTAAGCTCAAACTCTAGTAAAATAAACGGTGTAACATACGGGAACAATAGTTCCTACCAATTTTCTCCAACCTAGGAAAAGCATATGAACTTAGTCTTACTTCATTGTCGAGAAACGTAAGGGGGCTATCTTCTACAAAATTTATTTAGACATAGTTCACTTCCTGTTGGATGTGAAATATTGTCAAACCAAACGAGGCAAAATTGATTGAACATCTGGAAAGGTGTTCGAGTCACCCGTTCCAATTGAAATACCTGGCTGCGAGTTCCCCCCAAGCACTAGCCTTTGGCATCCTCCTCACGGTCAACATAACAACTTCAAACATGGCCAACTTATCATTGCACATTCCAGATATTAAAATCCACTTCGTGTATTTCCCCCCTAATTGTTAATTTGAAGTTGGGATGCAAGCATTCGTTGATCATTTTTTTTTCTCTAAAGAACAAGAAAGGACAGAAATTAGGGTGCCATCTCTGCAATAATGATTGCACATAGAATGGTTTTGTTTGAATAGTAGCGCAAACTCTTCGTCTGCATTTTATTAGTCTGTATTTTATTATTAGTTATATTTTTTAATGATTCGTTGACTGAAATTCATGTACGTCTTGGCTAGCTAATGCAATGGCTTTATTGGTAATGCATGTGGAAATATGATTGTATTGATGGAGAATACTATTGTAAAGAACTCGTGATGTTTATATTATAGGTCTGTCAATTCTGTCAACAACAGGACGAGAAGCAAGCCTGTTTTATTTGTGGAACATTAGATGATGTCTGGGTTTGTATGATTTGTGGATTCGTCGGATGTGGAAGGTAACCTATTAGCGTCAGTTCTTCAATTCCTACTGGTAATAACTTGTGTACAGAGCCCGAAGTTAATATGTTAAATAAAACAATCACAATTTATTGTTCTGAATAGGTTATATGTTTTTGTTTTGTCAGGGGAGACTTTAATACCATGGTTCTTTTTTTAATCTAGATATAAAGAAGGGCATGCTATTCGGCATTGGCAAGATACTCAGCATTGCTATTCTCTTGACTCTAAAACACAACAAATTTGGGATTATGTGGGGGACAATTATGTCCATCGACTAAATCAGGACCAATCTAAAATTGATGGCAAGTCAGAGGAGATGCATTTTCGCTGTATGTCCCAGGAAGGCGATTGTGACTCATGTGAATGTCATGAAGATTTAGAAGTTAATGGGGCCTTCTTTAACAGCAAAGTTGAAGTGGTATGTTTCTCATGGAAAAAAGTTTTTTCCGAAATGAGCGTCTCTAAAATGGGGAAGTTATGGTGTAGCTAGCCTTAACAGTTTAACATTAGAATGCACTTCAATATTAAATCATTGGTAGATACATCTTTACTTGCTCAGTGACAAGCTCACTTAAGCAGAGGTTATCTCTCTCACATATTGAACTCTTAATTTTATTTATGGCGACACTAGTTGGACAGATTAGTCTGAAACACAAACTTTTATGTGGTATGGTTTTGTTTACTTGAAACTAATCTCGGGCTTTATGCACGAGGCACTCAATACCTGTACTGTCATATAGACATAGAGATCAATCCATATATTTATTCTATAAAATGGGATGAAATGAAATGTCTAATAAGTAATCCCGTGTGATTATCAACACCGTTTCATGGCCTAATATCACTCATTTAATTGTTCACTGTATGGTATTCAATGTATCTTGTGCTCCCAAAAGTTTTCTTTATTCTTTCCCATGCTCTGTCACTGATTAATTGATGGACATGACCAGATTATGGATGAATACAATCGACTTCTTACATCTCAACTGGAAACTCAAAGACAAGTAAGTTAACTCTACCATCCTTGAAACTTTTTCATTGAGGGGTTAAAATAATTCTGTAAACATGAAACTCTGAATTTGGATTATACACCTATAGATTATTCATGTCGTTAACTATGCTGAAAATTACCAGTTTCTTTTACTCTTTTTAGTAATTTAAACTTATAAATCTATTTTAATTTTTTGTTACATATTTGAACCGAAATATGATGTTTATATTGTCAGATTCTATAAAATGTCAAGTTAAATACCAAAATAAGCTTATCTATCTTAAAAATCCTATGAAAATAAGCTGAAAACAACTTATGAACAATGACATAAGTTGTTTTCGTAAGTTATCATAAACAAATAGTCACACTAAACCCCAGGGGTTGGCCCGATGATGAAGACTTGGATCCTGAGAGCGTGCTCCTCTCAAGGTCTCATGTTCGAATCCCGCTAGGTGCTAACAATTCCTGTATTGAGCCAAGTTCATATACAAAGCAAGCAAAGCTTTAAATGGCCCCCTCAGCAAGTGGACGGTGGGATTGGTCCCCTTGGATTAGTCGGTCGCAAGGCCGGATACCAAGAGTTTGTTTGGATTAACTTACTTGAGCTTACCTAGTGACATGAGTTTTGTGAGACTATTTTTTTTAGGTCTCATGTTTGAATCTCGCTAGGTGCTAATAATTCCTGTATTGAGTCAAGTTCATATACAAAGCAAGCAAAGCTTTAAATGGCCCCCCAGCAAGTGGACGGTGGGATTGGTCCCCTTGGATTAGTCGGTCGCAAGGCCGGATACCAAACTTTAAAAAAAATAGTCTCACAAAACTCATGTCACTAGGTAAACTCAAATAAGTTAATCCAAACAAACTCTTGGTATCATTGGTATTTTACCTCGTTAGTCTATTTAAACATAAATCGAATGACTAGTTTAAATATGTTTAAATGAAATAGACTTTTTAGTAAGCTAGCTAACAGGCCAACTGGACTTTCAAAAAGACAAACTCGGGCTTTAAAATAAGCTTTTGACACACTACAAGCCAGACCTAGGTCTTGATTTTTTTGACAGGTTAGACTTAAGCTTGATAAATCCTATCTCGGTCCAGCCTATTTCTACCCCTAATCGGAAGTGATGTAATTTCTAGCCTGGTTGTCAGTATCAGGTTGCTTTCACTTATGATGAAAGACTTTGGGATAGTTGCTATGATACTATGTGGTAATATGGTGTCATGTTTGTGAAATCTGATTATCTTTATACCATTTTTGTTTTAGTATTATGAATCCTTACTAATAGAAGCAAAAAGTAAAGCAGAAAGTTCCATATCTGAAGCAGTGGAGAAAGCCGCAACGTCTGGAATGCTGGATATCCAAAATGAACTAGAAAAGTGTACTGAAGAAAGAAATGCTGTTGCTGAGGTAACTTCTCTCCTACATTTTAAAATGTTTGCTCGACCTCTACCATTTATACGCTTCATTCTTCCCTTAGGTTAATCGGAAGCTCATTAAAAATCAAGAATCGTGGCGAGAGAAGGTTAAAGAAGCTGAAGACCGGTAATTATATTACCACTTAAGCTACCATTTGTTTGAAATAAAGTCAGATGCTTACATAACTTATTAAGATGTTAGTGAAGTTGTTTTTTTTCTTTGATTACTGCTGCACCATGTTCTCATTACATGTTTATATATGATCATTTAGAGAAGCTGCATCAATGAAGTCGAAGAATGAGAGGATACTTGATTTGGAGGAACAGGTATTAAAATTCCCTTCATTAATAATTTGTATAGAAGCATTCCAGGATAATTGTTCTCTGACGGTGTTAAGTTACTATACAAACAGATAAGAGATATCACTATTTTTCTAGAAGCACAAAAAACAATTGAGAAGATGTCAGATTCAAATGGAATAAAGGAGGGAACAGTCTTACCAGTGGTTCATGAGGAACCTTCTCCTGGAAACAGCAAGAGAAACAGAAAGCTTGGTCGGAGGAGGCATTAGTTGTAACCTCAACTAGAACTCATTGGAATTTATTGATATGTCTAAATTTTGGGATGGAAGACCACTGATACAATTCGAAATTATTATGGTAATTGACTTTGCTCCTACATAAATGTCTTTTATTTCAACTCCCAATGCAACTTGCTTGCTTTGTGAAGGACACTGGGGCAATGGTTCCCAGATAGGGGTTGCTCATTGTAACTATGCCAAGTAATGAGAATTCCCTTTGGGGCTATGATTCCCAGATAGGGGTTGCTCATTGAAACTATGCCAAGTAATGGGAATTCTCTTTTGTACATATGAGAAAGATATAGTAGATAAGAAAAGTAGATGAACCTTTTAAAAAAAAAAAAATCATCTGAGATCATACTTAATGGTATGTTAACTTTTTTAATACTGTTCAATAGCATTTTAAAAAAGGAATTGCTTATGCCACTTGAAAAGTACCCCAAGAAAATTTAAGACTTCGGAAGTGCATTTTGAATGCACTCTTTTCACACCAAAATATGTTCTAAATTGAGTCTCACCTTAAATTTTTTCTCAAAATCTAGTCCCTTGACATAATACGGAATGTATTTTTGTATTCATACCGAACAATAAATTGATTTTGTTTTAGAAATACACTAATGTAATTGATGATAAATTATAACTATAAAATTTTATATAAATTAAATCATACACCCATTAAATAATATAAAAATGTCATATAAATAAATAAATTTGAAATCTGTGAAAAGAAATAAATTGTGAAAAATAAATAGTTAAAGAAAGAGAGAAGACACAAATTATACAAGTTCAATTGTTGTTACCAAAATTGACTGTGACTAAGAAAATGAATTATTAAATATTTAATTATTTAAAATAACTAATTTAAGTAATTTAATAAATATAAATACAATCTTCAAAAAAAAAATAAAGAAAAAAAGGACAGGAACACTCGTCAATTTAATAATTTAATTGAATGTTGTGTTTTTCTTGGTGACTTGTTTTATGTATCTTTATTAGAGACGAGAATATGTTTGGTTAAGTTAGGTTTTGTTAAACTTAAGTCTGACCTGTTTAAAAATTTAAAGTATAAGTCTGACCTGTAGCATATCATATGTTTATTTTTAGGCTTGAACCTAGCTTTTTCGAAGACTTGATTGATCTACTAACCTACTTAAAAACACACTTCATTTGAACAGTTGTAAATAAGTAATTCAACTAATGTTAAATAGACTAACAAATTATAAGATCAATGAGACTAAATGTCTATTTTTATTGATCTAGGTATAAATACGATAATACAACGAATAAATTCAAATAATTAGAATGTTACTCATGATCCACCGATCAAAATAAACACAAAACCAAATATCTTTTTAAAATACCTAACGGAAAACAATTATGTTTAATATCATAGTTTCATCGATTGCAAAAATATCACAAATGGCTTAACAACTTCAAAATAACATTAAAACAGGAAATGAGAAACAAATGACAACTTGTTCCCCAATGTTACATATCAGAGCAACTCCTCTAAGACCCGAACATAAGTACCTAAGGAAGCATATAAACCATCATGTACCTTAAGCAGTTACTCGTTAACTTGCTCGCCTGTACTTCACATGAGCACAAACAACACAATCAATAAAAAGGCGTGAGAATACACTTAAAATGTGTTAGCGGTGTTAAACAAAACAAGGGTAGGATAATCACATAATCATCTTATACACACACTATTCATGATAAATTACCATCTCATGTTGGGTATTCTCAATTAATCAACAACATCATGTTATAACGATTACATATGCACACATGTATGCAAGTGTACTCCATAACTGAGTGTAATACATTTGGTACCATTTATGGACGACACATGCCCATATTTGCTTCTAGTTCCATCTTAGAATAAGAGCACACCAAAATCGCTACTATTCACCTCATAGTAACGCTTCACCAATCCCTCAATGAAATTAGCTACTCGCTCCCGATCCACACCAATGGACCGTAGCACACCAAACTAAACCGAAGTTTGTACACCATGATGCATGAATTTCAACAACAACATGCAATTATACACATGCACAATTGGCCCCTCTTTAGACTGTGCATGTCAACAACAATATCACCACAACAATTTAATATGCACATTAATCAATCCAACATCACCAAAATTTAGCAACAATCATAATTAATCATTTAATCGTGCAATAATTAATTCATCATCACCAATAGTTAATATTTTCTCGCCAATTATTTCACATCAGTAATTCAACATCGCCTTCATGCGAAATCAGATTTGAAAAGTCGAACATGAACTCAAAACAAGCCAATGACACGATGACGCCCTTTCTAGGCTCGTGACGCCCTAGTTGTCACCAGGGTGACGCCCGTCACCCACTTTACAGTCAATACGTCACCCACCTGATAACTGGCTTGAGAAACCAAGCCTGTGGACCATGACGGTCTCCCCATCAAGTAGCTGACGGGCGTCAGCGCCTTTAACGGCATGACAACCTGGTCGTCAGACGGGTGACGACCGTCACCCTAATTCAAAAGGCAAAATTACGTTTTCTACTACGAGAGCTCTATAAAAGCTCTGATTTTGGCCTCTAAACCCCAATTCAACCATAAACATCTTATATACATGATCATATGTCTATTTCATTTTCATCATTTAATTATTGATTACACATTTTAATCCCATCAATTCATCATGATTTCATCGTTAACATCAAATTACCAAAATATATCACATTACCGATTAACATCAACATTGGTCCCAACAATCATCATGTAAATTTCAGCCATCGACAGAAACGAAAATCAATAACCAACAATGACATTTAGCACAATTTCATAATCAAAACACCTAAAACATCATGATCACAACAATGAAACAATATAACCTATTAGAGAGGAATGACATCTCTCTACCCCCATCATGCTAAACACCCCTAAAAGAGAAATCTTTCTCCTTACCTTAGATTTTGCAGCAGTAAGTTTCCTAATCAAAGTTGGTTCTTCTCTCCTTAAGCCTTAGACTCGTTCTTCTTAATCTTTCTCTTGAACCTCTTATTTTGTATGTATTGTAAAAACTTCTCCCAACTCTTTTCACTTTTCTATTTATAATAAAACCTAATTCTCCCATTTAGGCTATTTCTTTTATACCATAATTCTATATTATCTCTTTGCTCTTTATTTCTCTACTGACTCATATTTTATTTTTTTTTAATTACTAAATAATTTCTATTATAAAGCCACCAATTTTTTATATTTATTTTAATTTATTAAATTAACTAATAATCTATTTGCGTCTGGTAGTTCTACCAATTCGCCAATGCTTTCACTACACCTCGCCATCTACCTCAATAATATCACAAATATAGATAAATAAATAAAAAAATAACTAAATAGAATGTTTATAGACTCGATTAAAATTATTACGAAAAACTGGGTGTTATAACTTCCCCGACTTAGAGAATTTTTGCCCTAAAAAGCAGAGTCAGATACGACTCCCTCGTCTGAGTCTCTAGTTCCCATGTCAAGCTTCCATTAACAGGTCCTCCCCACACCACCTTCACCAATGCAATCTCATTGCCTCTCAAGTGCTTCACTTTGTGATCCTCTATGGAAATGTCTCAACGGTAAAGTTCTCTCTAACTTGCACATCGTCCACTTAAATCATATGAGATGGATCAGGAATATATATCCGCAACTAAGACACAAGAAAGACATCATGAAGATTTGAAAGAAATGGCACCAAAGCGGCTTTGTAGGACATTTCTCCTACTCCTACACTCTTCATAATTTGATATGGATCAATGAAACGCGGCGTGAGGTTTCGAGACTTCAAAGCTCGACCAACACCAGTTACTAGAGTAACTCGCAAAAGCACGTGGTCTCCCTTTTGGAACTCAAGTGCTTTCCTCTTTTTATCATGGTAACTTTTCTAGCAACTCTGTGAAGCTTTCATCTTCTCTTATCTCATCTTGATCTTATCAAAGGTTTGTTGCACAATCTCAGGTCCACACACAACAGTTTTACATGATTCATACCAATATAAAGGAGTTCTAAACCTCATTCCATATAATGCCTCAAACATTGCCATTCCAATACTTGAATGAAAATTGTCATTTGAGGTGAACTCAATCAATAACAAATATAGCTATCCCAAACCCCCTCTTGTTCACTATTGATATAAACATCTACACATAAAATAAGACCCAATCAAAATGGAAAAACCTAAATAAAAAATAACAACAGTGACCCTCCATTCTGCAACGCCCCAGCCGAATTAATCCTAAATGAGTAAATATACTCGACTAACCCGATGGAGAAGAAATAGATTAGGTATAGGTGCGATGAGGAAGAGAGAGAGCAAGAGGAAGTAATAATTCTCAACTCTAATTTTATTTCTGAAACTAATATTTTTCAAAGCAAGCTTACATGCCTTTATATAGGCTTTTAATACTTAACCAGTAAGTAAATAATCTTCGATGTTATGCTATATAATATACTTTCTTAATCATGAAGAATAACAACAACATGTCATATCTTAGTGTTTAAGAAAAATGTATCTTCTTCCAACCAATTCTAGAATGTAATTTTTCCTCTTGATTTAATCACTCAACTCTGGAAGCATCAACTGAACGATTCTCCACAGTCCGGAGCAGTCTAATACCTTCCGCATTTGCTAAAATTTTAACTCCATTGTCACTTGTGGAGATGGCCAATAGTGTTCCATCCTTGTTAAACCTAATACATGGAGAAGCCTGCAGGTTTCAAAAATATATATTACTTTCTAATAAAGTTATCATCATCATCATCATCAGAAAACAAACCAATAGTTACCGATAATCCACCGTCTGCATCAACACTAGTCAACAAGCTAGTATTATCCATGTCCCAGAATTTGACCATAAACTCGTCACCAGCAGCTAAGAACCTATTCTTAGTGGTATCAAATTGCACAACACCTACAGATCTTTTCCCAAGACCATGGTATGTATGCTTGACGGTTCCGTTAATTTCATTCCATTCAACTAGAAATGACTCCCCTTCTTTATTTGTTCCGCATGAAAACAATCTATGAACCATATATGGATAGTAAAAAAAATATTTAAACCACAAGTTCACACATTATACCAATAAGGGAGATAAAAGGAAACAAAGAGTTTGTGTGAACCTTGTTCCATCAGCGCTATATGACATTGTGGTAGATGAAAGGCCCGGTGTGTCATAGTCAACCCTGGAGCCCATATTATCATACAGCCATGCCTTAATTTTTCCATCAGTTGAAGTTGAGAAAATATACTGCAGAGCCAGATTAGATCATAGTTGGAAATTTTACAAAAAACACAGGCATGATATGCAAACCAATATAAATTCCAAAAAAATTATTACCTGAATATTTTCTTTGTGATGAGGGCATACAGAATATACAGGTGCTTCATGGCCCTCAAAAGTAAATTGCTTTGCACCAGTGACTGCATCCCATACCTGAAAAACTCATACTTTTAATAACTGTTTTTGTATAGATCCATTAAATATAGATATATGGTAAACCAACCTTGATGACCCTATCCTCTCCACATGTTACAACACAAAGCCGTCTATTTGGATAAGAAAAAGCCAGATCATTGACACTCCCAGCATGAGCCTCGATCTGAGTTGCAAAGAATAAATAAGAAGCCATATATCACGAAGATAAACGGAAAGTTATAATTTAAATAATAGACAAATAATGATCTCGGAGAACATCTATTAACTTTAGACAGAACAAACCTCTAAGTGGTTTATCAGATTATCCCCGCCATGATAGGAATATATGTGGACAATATGTTTAGAATATGCAACACCTGAAGTATCAATCAGAATAAAGCAAGTTTTAGAATTCCTTACAAAAATTGTATATAAGGCAAAACGCAGAAATATCATGAGATAAACTTAGTAGAACATACCGCAAAGTGTTCCATCAGGACTCCACACCACGCGATTAACTGACGCTGTGTACTCGTTGGAAAGAGACGCCTACATAAGAATCATGGAATTGATATCACAATGTGACAAGGTGTCTAAAAATACAAATGGGAAATAAGCATTTTGGGATCCATACCTGTAAAGCCACTGAACATACTCCAAGTTCCCAAACCTTAAAATTTCTATGAGCAATTCTTTGGCCACTACCTATATCCCACACCATGACATCCCCCATGTTTGTTCCAACTAACCATCAACAAGTAAATACAATGAATTGGGCAAAAGATAAAGAATGTAAGCAATTATTAAGTTTCAAAATGAGAAAGAAATAGGCTTACCAAGAAGTAGAATTTGGTTAAGTGGATGGAAGTCGAGAGTTTTTACAAGTGAACCTTGGTTGAGAGTCATGACAGCAGTGTTGGGCAAGTCATCAGAGTATGCAAGAGAAAGCAAATTTAGTGGTAGATTATTGACCTGACAGAAAATATATAAACAGGGCTCAGTTATATACAATACAATGAAGCAATACTCATCAAAATAGAATGCAAGTACTGTACTTGATCTGATATGCTTGAATCTGCAGTTTGATAGTCCATAGCTGGCTTATTGGAAGGAGGAGTTCTGGGGCGCTTTAAAAGAGCTGCTACCAGTGGTATAAGTAAAGAGCAAAAGTGATATCAAGCTTACAGGCCTTTATATAGGCTTTTAATACTTAACAAGTAAGTAAAGAGCAAAAAGGAAAAAAGTAAATCAGTTTAGTTGGGGCCGGTTTCGGATCCTAAATTGTTGGGGGTGAAAAAACTCAGACCATTTCCGTCCGTTCTGATTTACGGTTAAATCGGATTACGGTTTGATTGGGTGGTTTCAATCGGGTTAGAATCGATTTAAATTTGAACTAAGAGCAGAAAAATCCAGAAGACAATGATTGTAAAGAAGATGATGAGAGGTTGAGAGCAAAAGAAGATGAGTGATTGAGACAGTTGTATCTTTAATTAGATTGCTTTATGAAAATAGTTTGATGATAAGACAATATGAGTAAAAAATGCAGAAAAAATACTCTTGTACTGTATTCTCTCTGTTCAATAGCTTTAAGAGCATTATGATTTGACAATTTTATCTACAGTATCGATTAAAATTGGGTTAAACTGGATTAGTTTCACTTATCCGTAACGGACTGATGTTAACCATCTAGCAGGGGATAAGCAGGGGATAAGCACCACGATGTTCATGAGCTCCAATAATAGTATTAAAATCTACAATGTTTGACCTACTGATTAAAACTAGTAGGATACCCGTGCGTCCGCACGGGTACTGGTGTGGGTTTGACTGTGTTTATCATATACATATAGTCCAAAGTAAAAAAATCGAAAAGTGTTTTCGTATGAAATTGAAATATAAATGTTTTATTTGTTTAAACAAAAATAGTAAATTGGAAACAATTTCAAAAATAGTATATATTTATAAAAACGCGTGCGTCCGCAAGGGTTCTGGTGTGGACCGCTGATATGTCACCAGTTTGTCATGAGAAATCAAAAAAATTAGAAAATATCAGAATATTATTGAAAAAAAGAAAGAAAAAAATAGACTGCAAATAATTGTATAAGTTTTCTAAAATTTCTATTGTTAAGAAAAACTATTAAGCACAAAATTTGTAAAAAAAAAAATTGAAAAAAATTGAAAAAATGTTTTTTTTAAGATTGATAGAGTTGTAATAATAACATGATTTATAAGATTTAATAAATGAGACAAATAAATATCCAAAATTAAAATTAGTTGAAAATGAGTAGAAACATAATATTATATATTTTAAAAACAAAAATAAAATTGTTTTACTAAAATTATTTTACATCAATAATATATATTTTAACTTTCCATATATTAAACTTGTGCGTTTCCATATATTTTAACTTTCCATAATATATTATTTATTTACTTATTAGTGATATGTATTTATTTTAAAGCCTAATTCACTCTTCTTACCACTAAAAATGTTAAAGCCTAATTCATTCTTCTTGGGCTATATTTTTTAGTGTGTTTCAGAATATATTTTGAAATGTGTAAATTTCTGTTTAACAAATAAGATATGTATGGCATATGTAAAACAAACTTATAGTTGGCATATGTAAAACAACCTTCTTCCTGTGAGCAGTATTTTACTTTTAAATGAAAAGAAACATAAAAGATATGATTCTATAAAGGATAATTGGTCGGCTAGTTGACTCTTAATGTATTATAAAATTAATTGGTGAGACATCATGGTATAAGACCCCGTGGTGGTTTATTTCAAGAAATTCCTGTCTGCGCAAGAGTAGTAATAGAAGCAGTTTCACATAGGACGTGAATTAATATAATAATAATTCTCAAAACCTATTTGTTATATATAAGTATACCATCAAGGCAATTATTTCAAATACCTTACAGTATAGCATGCTGACTACTTTGCAAAATTTCATCCAAAGTATCCTATCCATATATATTTATCCCATTTATCTCTTTAAAGAAGAACTTAAGAAAAAATTGAGTGCAAAATTTCATTATCAAACAGGATGATAAGCTGAATGTTTCCCGTAAATATGTTATACTTTTAGACAGCGCATGATATCATGCTGGAAAATTGTTCAGGATACTATAGCAGACAGGTCCAAATAAAGCAACAACATCATGTTAATATAATTTATTAGAACTGATTAGCATATCAGTAGTTCATAAATAACTCCCTGCTTCAATCATCAATCAATAGACTATGTAAGATAACTTATTTATCATAAATAACTCCCTGCTTCAATCATCATCAACCAAACAAAATTACAAAATCAACACCGCGAATATTTCAGATCAAAAAATCAGTTACCAACTAACCATACTGCAACAATGAAAGCACGAGCGCGAAGCTTGAAGTGGATATCAGATGCAACTTGTTCTATTTTAGCATACCCCATCAAGTTAACACCAGCAGCAGGACCAGTAATGTCATAGCTTCCAAGACCAACCAAGTAACCCGAACCACAGTACACAACAATAAAGAAACATAGGTTTTAGCCGATACGATGCGACGTCTTTGAGGGTACCTCCAGTAAGGAAACATAGAATATATTCAACAGCGACATAGCCCATTGTTCCTACAACCTGACGAATATATTATTCCAATTACCATTAGACTTAGGTCCCTATTCGCACACCAAATTTGTCTTTGCTTATCACATATTCACATATGCAAGTAATGGATTAATATATGAAATCATAGATGAAAAAAACATGATCATACCGCTGTTGAGAAATGAGTTAACCCATCAGATGGTCCCAAAGTCTAGCAGCTTTGCATTCCACTGCTCATCTAGAAGGATATTTGAAGGTTTTAAATCTCTGAAAATTATCTTCATATCCCTCACAAACAGTTAGTCCAGCAATATCAAGATGCACAATATTTTTATATAGCAAATAATAAACTCACCCATATAGAATAATAGGCAGCAGTTAGCAGACCTGCAATTAACTTCACACATATATTTAAATCATAAATCATATTATACAACCATATTACAACCCGCAACAATCCTTCACTAAACCGGTTCTGCAAGAAAAACCAGAACATGCTGCACCATGTCTATACCGGTCCAGTATATCACGAAATATCGAAAAGAGAAAAAAACCAGTTCACCATATAAAACCTGCACATACATACCAAAAATGGGCCATAATTCAATTCAGACCATAAATATACATTTGCCATTATTTTGTGTATACCAAATACACTAAAATTCCAACCTGCAAAATCAAATCAATGCAAATTCAACCATACCCACATTATGTTCAATTTATTCAAACCCAAGTCGAGTAAAAATAGGGCATACACATTACCTTAAGCCATTCGAAGCCAACTTCAGCCCTGCATCGCTGCCTGTAATTGAATCTGTACCGAAAAAACATAGATAGTCCAAACCGAGCTTACACGTCCAAATCCACATTCAAACCGAACCTGCACCAGTAAAAAAACTGAATCCGTATCAGTTCGAAAAACCGAAATTAAAAGTACTTTGTGGAGAACCGGATGCCGAACTGCTACCTTTGGAAGATCCATTATATGCCTCTTGAGACATCCATAAACCTCCAAGAACTACGCCATGACTCGTTACCATTTGCAGCTGGATCTCTCCGTGTATGAAGCCGGTATTTCTGCAATAATAATAACGAACCATATATCAAATCTCCAATCTTAACTTGATAACGCATAAATCTCAATCCTAACTCTGATTTGCTTTGGCGTTGCTGCAGCAGTAAACGCATCAATTAGAGTAATGAATCAAACTAAATGTAATATATTACAGCTTACAAAATATACGAAAGCGAAATTGCAAAGCCAAATCATGTCATCTCACATCGACAGATTATAAATTCACAGACAAGCTAGTGGATTTAAAAATTAAATATATAATTCAGTACCATTTGTAGTTTGAAACCGATAGCTACTTAGAATTCCCTGCATTAGTATAAAACAATAATCAAATGGATGGACATGGAAGTAACAAAATTACAAATTTAATGAAAAGAAATAAACAGTTGATGTGCCTGAATATAAATCAAGTGAATAGAATAGAAGCTATTAATTACCTTTAGAGCTGTAACAATTAATGACCAATCAAATTAAGCTGCACAAATTGTAAGAAAGCTTTTAACACGAGCTTTTAACATTAAGATTTTCTCAAATTAATGAGTAATCCACAGGCTACCAATAACTACTACCAATGAAACTGCTAATATTATAAAGGTTGGCAAAGAGTAAGGATACCTAAGCTGACAGAAACAAAGGATATTAGTGAAGAATATCCTCACCATTTGGATTTCCTTGCTCATAGAATATTCAAAGGAGAAGAACAACTTCTGATGCCGTTATACCTACAACACATGTGAAACCCCTTTTAGCAACTTTAGTCATTGAAAGTTCACTTTTTTTCCCTGTAACTGAACGAAAGAAAACAATAACACAACGAAACTATTGGTATTTTAACACATCCAACTCCGAGAAATTATCATGGATCGAATCTTCAACATATCACCATAGAAGATCAATTCTGCAAAAACCCAAAGTTCTAATTACTTTAAAACCCCAAATGATATATAAGATATAAATTTTAAAAATACTAAATTATTGAAAACCCTAAAACATTTTGCTGCAACAAAAGGAATACCCTTAAACCTTAAAAACCCTCAAATAATAGGTGAAAATTTCAAATCTGCGTCAATGTTAAAACCGAAGCATGAAACAAAATGAAAACTAAAGAAGAAGAAGAAATTCGTGAATAGACGAAGGAGACAAACCCATTATACCTGTTTTGTCAAAAAAAAGGTTTTGGAGATGAAGATGAAATCGCTCAAAATGTTCTTTGTTCTTATTAACAACACTCCATTTGTGATAGATACGAACAACCACTTTCCAAAGCTCCTTCGTATCATTGATATTCTTCAGCAACTCAAACGGTCTAGCCATTAAGATCTCAAAAACCAGAAAAACGATTGAAAAAGTAAAAGGAAGAAATAGTGAAAAGAAAAATGTTGTTGATGGTAGGTTTGTTCCGGAGAGACAATAGGATACGAAAGGCAAAGAAAGAGAAAAGCAAATGAAGTTTACACGGTGCAAACAGTATGGTCATTTGGAAGACCATCACTCAGCACCGTCTACTGTTCTGCAGAGACACCTTTTTGTCAGTTTTTGGTTCAAATGCAACTAAAAAGTATCATAATAATATGAAAAAATGGTTTGCAGCGAATGAATGGTGTAACATTTATCAATTATGTAACTAAAACCATAATGTTCTGACAAATAATTACTTTGGACCCAAATTGCCCCCATAAGTGAGATTTGTCACATAATTAAGTCAGGGTTAATGTGTCTTAACCAGCACATATTCCTTTCTTATATTATAGATAAGAGAAATAGAAAAAATAAAAAAGAAAGGCGTGTGTTTAATTTTTAAAAAGACAAAAATATTTTTATAATAAAACATGAAAAAATGGTTGGCATGCAATTTTATTATTATAATAGTTTGATTTCAAATATAAATTAATTTAATTTTTTTATTATGTTAATTCATAAATTAAATTAATTATTTGTACATAAAAACTAAATTAATGTTTAATTAATTGTTAAAATATTTTACTTTAGTCAAATTAATTTATTACTTATCATTAAATTAATCGATTAAATTATGATATTAGTTTTGTAAAATCGTTAAATCAATGTTATTAAATTTCTAAAACAAACTCAGCCGTGATTACATGTTAAAATAAAAATTGTATATTAAAAAACACAAAGTTACTCATTTATGTGAATGCAATATTGAAAAAAACACTCATAAGTAACCATTCTCATTTCTTCTTGAATGAAGAGAGAAAGAATTTTAATATCTCTTTTCTATTTCTATGCTCATCAAACATTAACAAGACACTTCTCTCCATCTTTTCTTTTCAACTTCTCTCCTCTTTTTCTCCCCAAATAAACATACATTTAGAGCATCTTTAATGGTGCAACTTACATTTGAGTTTTTTATGGACCTACTAAGCCACATCATATTAAAAGAATTTATTTAATTTTAACTTTAATAAAAATTTGATATGGGTTCTACAACTTTACCTCATAACTTGATTTGATTGGGTACTACAATCTTTTAGTTGTTGCATTGCAATGCAACTCTATTATGACATGGCAAATTTTTTTAATATTTAATTATTAAATTAATGGTACAGGTGAATAACTTAATAAAAGAAACTACCATTAAAGATGGTCTTACTAATTGAATCGAAAGTCATGGATGTTGTCACGTAAAAGGTATGAGCAAATGAAGAGGGGAAAGCTAGGTGAACGGTGCTTCCCCATCTTTTCCAAAAAAAATATAATATAATTGACACCCTTTGTTTCTATAATGAAACTGTCATTTTAACTGATGCGCCATTTTTTCTTTTTGTTTTTCAAATTTTATATAAATTAATATTATTAAGCTATTTAAAATATTTATCAATTTATTATTAAAGTTATTTATTTTAAATCATTAAAATATAAATTAATAATTTAATAATTTTATCAATTATTAATAAAATTACTTTAATTTTAATAATTTATAAATGAAATATATTGTAAAGTTATTTTTTTTAATAAGAAAAAAGAATATACTAACATGATAAAATAATTTTATACTGTCAACCGATAATAACCATGTATCATGCTAAGTCACCCTTATATTTTTAAGCTGATTACGTTACATGACTGATTGATCAATTTTTATTGAATAACAGTGTAAAACTATTTTAGATTGTCAATGCACTATCTTTAATCTCTTTTAATTTTTAATATTTCGTAATTAAGTATTTTAATAATAGATTATAAAATTTAAAAAAAAAACTAAAAAAATGATAAAACAGTGTTGTCACATTACATATGTTGCGCTGTAACAAATAAAAAAAAGTAAATTAAAGTTATACTATTTTGAATATTGTTGGAAATCCACCAATATCTACGATGAATTTCTATCGATATTGATAAACAAGATTATTACTACCACACAATGACAATAAAAAATATGAAAGAAAAAAGATAATGACTTTCTGCAGAGTTTCTCTCTACCCACAAACTGTAGAAAACTTCTTATTTACTTGCAATTCAACAAATATAAGGAAAATATTTCATTGTAATTTTATTTTTATAATTTTAAATATGGTTATACTTTAATATTGAGATGGTATATTAAATAACTAATATTTTTTATATTAAATATATTTTATTATAAAAATATTGTTTACATAATTAATAAACATGTCTATTTAAAATGAAGTGAGAACATTTTTTTATAAATAAATTAATAAATTCAGATAAATAAGTCTATATTTTTACGTGTTTAATTTCGTATTTTTATATTAATATTTATAATATATTTATTATATAGTAATATAATGAATTATATAGGTTTTTTTTATCGAATTATGGATTTTTTGATAAATACATTAGTAATAATAGTTTTCTAATTTTATTGAGATTAAATGAAAATTAAGTAGAACATTATGTTATATATCATGAAAATGGATTTTCTTTTTTTAATTTTAGAGAAATATAAAAAAAAATTGATATATTTCTTTAGTTAGTTCTCATTTATCTTTTTTTATGATAAATTTAGATACAATTTCTTAGGTGTGACTTTTACTATTTTTTAAATAAAATATGACAAGTGTATAATTTTCTCATACACATATACAATTTTCTTTTATTTTCACTCCATAAAAGATATTTAAGTATATTTGTCATATTTTCATTTAAAAATAGTTAAAATCACACCTAAGAAATTGTATCTAAATTTTCTTTTTTTTTTAAATTATTTTTTGGTTACACGAGAAAAAATATTAAAAATTAAAAAAAATGATCGCGATAATAAACAATCCCATATTTTTTGCCATAAGTATATTCGTTGGAGCATCAAGAACAATCTCATATCACTAGTAGACTTTGTTTTAAATTTGACTAAATAGTCATCGCACATTTCTTTTCCTTTGGCCTTATTTGCGAGTTTTGAGGAGGAATGGTGGAAAGAACTTTGGAAAATAGGAAGGATTTGGTGAAAAGAATAGAAAGATTTTTGATATGAAGGGTTTTTAGGGTTTGATTTTATTCATAACACCAAAATCCCTTTTATATGGAGAACTCAAAAATTATATTAAAGGAGGATTTTGGAGGGCTTACATAAAATTTTCAAATATCTTTTACTATTTTGAAAATTAAAAATATAGTAATGATAATAACTATTTTATCATTCTAAATAAAATTATTTTTTCAAAAAATATCAAATATTTCTTTATATTTTTTTAAAATTTTATTTTCAAAAGTCTTCACCTCTCCTTACTTTCAAACTCGCAAACAAAATCTTGTGTGAGAGATTTGGAATGTCCAATGCTTAACCATGTACTTTTTAATAGCGGTTATCACACTAATGTAGTGATGAGTGAAAATATTAGCATGCTTTACAATGTGAATAGTATGCATGAAATATGTATCGCACACCATGTCTGGAAAATTTTCCTCCCAATAAATTTAAATTCCATGCATTAATGCCAAAGTTTCTGCTTAAAGAATTTTCGAATAACTAATATTATCACGAAAGTCACACAAATTCTCTCTTGAAGTTTCTTGTTAGGCCCACCAAAACAAGACATTTCGTAGTTAGTTTGAGCACTTAATTTGAGCATTGTCATCCATGTTAAGGATATGTGAACCTGATTGTCCTCTTTATCAAGCATTGAGGTAAAGGGTGACTCTTAGTAATCTTTTTATGCAATGCCCTTAAATAACATCATGATTCATATTTATAAACAAAATCATGAGAAGCGTATTGTTATCATCAAAGATTTTGTTCATTTCTAACACACCAAATTACCCACATGGTTGGATATCACAATGCTAGCCTTGTCAATGTTTACACGAAACCACATGAAAATCAGGTTATCCTCCTCAAGAAAATCGAAATTAGGATCCACAATTAAATTTCATATAGCTTGTGCTCAATTACAATTAAACAAAAGGTGAAGTAAGGTTTCAGGTTCATTATCACAAATAGGACAAGTAGAATCCAAGGCTATGTTTGGAGTTAGGAGGGGAGGAGAGGGAAAAACTTTTAAAAATGAATTTTTAAAAAAATATAGAAGAATATTTGAAATTTTTTGAAAAAATGATTTTATATAAAATGATATAAAAGTGTTTATTATTACTATATATTAAATTTTTAGAATAATATAACAACATAAAAAATACTTAGAAAATTTATGTAAACCCCCAAAAACCCTCATTCAATACAAATTTTGAGTTTCTTCAAATTATGGGGTTTTTAGAATTATGAATAAAAGCATACCCTCCAAAACCCTCCCAATCAAAATCTTTCAATTCTTTCCACTCAATCTTTCTCTATTTTCAAAATCCTCCCTCCCTTTCCCTCAAAACTCTCAAACATAGCCTAAGACTGTGTTTGAATGAAGCATTTTAATAAGGCAATGTAATGTTTTAAAGGAATTTAAAATGATTTGCACAAAATTTATTGTTTGAATACAAAAATGAAGAATTGTTAAAATGATGGAAATTTATGGAGTATTTTATCTAAGTTAAATTTTGTCATTTTGAAATGACACAAAAAATCAAAGAATTTGAAATTCCTTTCATACTCCATAGAATGTATTTGTTACTATTATTTATTCAAATTTGCAAACTGATCCTTATATTTTTCAAAATTACAAAATTGACCCAAAAATTATCAAAAAATTGCAAATTGGTCCTTAATAATTTTAAAATTTACAATTTGGTCCTTCAAAATTTCAAAAATTGCAAATTGGTCCCTATTTTTAAATTTGGTCAAAAAATTTAAATTTTATAAAAAATGACCCCAAAAATCTAACAATGAATTATCTTAATACTCCATCCAAACAAAATAATTTAAAAATTAATGGATTTTAATTGAATCATTTAAATTGCTTTAAATTTTAAATTCCTTTAAAATTTCCAATTACCCCATCCAAACACGTTCTAAGAGTGTGTTTGAATGAAGCATTTTAATAAGGTAATGTAATGTTTTGAGGGAATTTAAAATGATTTGCACAAAATTTATTGTTTGGATACAAAAATGGAAATTTGTTAAAATGATAAAAATTTATGAAGTATTTTATCTAAGTTAAATTTAATAATTTTAAAATGACACCAAAAATCGAAAAATTTAAAATTCTTCTCATACTCTATAGAATGTATTTGTTACTATTATTTCATCAAATTTTGTAAATTGGTCCTCATATTTTCCAAAATTACAAAATTGACCCCAATAATTTTTCTAAAAATTGCAAATTGGTCCTTAATAATTTTTAAATTTTACAATTTGGTCCTTCAAATTTTTAAAAATTATAAATTGGTCCCTACTTTTCAATATTTTAATTTAGTCGAAAAAATTCAAATTTTTTTAAAAATGACACTAAAAATTTAATAATGAATTATCTTAACACTCCATCCAAATAAAATAATTTAAAAATAAATGAATTTCAATTGAATTATTTGAGTTACTTTAAATTTTAAATTTTTTAAAAATTTTCAATTACCTCATCCAAACACACTCTAAGGAAATACCTCTATAATTTAAAGAAGTTCGTGTGGGAATTGCATGTAAAAGGAAAAATTGAATATTAGCTGGAATTTTAAGCTTCCATAAAGAATTGAATAAATAAATAAATAAATAAAAACTTCATTAGAAAGGCGTCAAGTCGTCAAGTGAGAAATACTTATTAAACAATTGAAAAAAAACATAAAATACAGCAACTGAGTGTCGAAGCGAGACCCCTTATCGCTAACTTATCTCGATTTCACTAAATAACCGAGGGCTAAAAATTTTTATTAAGAAAATAATGATAAAACATGGTGCTCTCAGGACCTATATTATTGTTTTTTCATTGTTCGAAGTGTAACCGATATTATCATGGAAACACAAATTCTCTCTTGAATTCTCTTATTAGGCCGCCGAATCATGTCATTCCCAGATTAGTTTGAATACTTAGTTTGAGCATTGTCAGCAATAAGATAAGGGTGACTGATAGTAATCTCTTTATGTAATGCTCTTAAAAGTTAGAGTAACATCATGATTCATAGCTTTAATTATTTACAAAGAAGTCATGGAAAGCGTATTGACATCAAAGTTTGTTCATCTCTAACACACCAAATTACCCACATGGTAATGGATATCAGAATGTCAATCTTATCAATGTTGTCAGGAGATCACATGAAAATCAGGTTATCCTCATAAAAACTGAAATTAGGACCCACAGTTAAATTCCATATAACTTGTGCTCAATTACAATTAAACTATGAAGCACGGACACCTCTAAAATAACCCCGACACTAACACGGTGACACCGTTAATAATTCAAAAAAATGAATAAATTAAATATAATTGCAAATGTCGGTGCAGGTGTCCGTCATCGACACGGACACTGACACGCCTGATTTTAGAGGTGTGGGTGCTTCATAGCAATTAAACAAAAGGGTCATGCTAACGAGTGCCCCAGGGGCACTCTTTAAGCATTCTAATTAAAGAATATATTCTATAGAAAAGTTAACAATTTCAATTTCCGAGGCAATTAATACACATATTATCAATAAAAACTTGCTATTTTAAGGCCTTAAAGAGTGCCCCTGGGGCACTCGTTAGCATTTCCCTAAACAAAAAGTGAAGCAGGTTCATTATCATAAATAGGACAAGTAGAGTCTAAGAGAATACCTCTATGATTCAAAACAGTTCGTGTAGGCATCACATGGAGCATTAATTGTCAAAGGAAGAATTGAATATTAGCTGGAATTTTAAGCTTCCATAAAGAATGTGTAGGTAAGAGAGGAACTTTTCAATGACGATTCAATTAACTATACGCTAACTTTGTTGGATAAATACCCGAGGTACAGTGACTCCAGATCCAATTATCGTTAATAATTAATAACAAACTCGTGCAAATCCGTGCATACGCACGGGTTCTGTTCGGTTACGCGAATTTGAATATATCATTTATTTTAAATAAAAATGTTAAAAGAGAAACAAAAATTTAGATAAATAATTGATTATTTCATATATAAAAATATTTAGATCAATAATAAATTTTTTTTCCATATACCATTTTTGGATTAAAAATATTTAATCATATATATCATTTCTCGTATATATCTTTTAGATTGTCCACCAGGAGAGTTTTAGTTTCTGAAATTCTGTATATATCTTCTGAAATTCTGTTTTGGAACTCATACGGTAGCATGGTGTAAACATTTTGCAGGTTCCCTCCCTTAATAATAATAGTATCTTTGATTTGAAGGTTCGGTTTCTTGAATATAGACGAACAGCACAAGATACTTAGTACAAAGGATCTTTTGGCAACCAAAGTTCATACTAGACACTATTTGTACTATTCTCAAACTTGAAATGAAATCAATTCTCCAACAATTTAACAATTCTTACACCAAGATAATTTATTTACCCTTTTATTTATTTTTTGACACATTTACCCTTTTATTTTAATAATATATACAACTGTAAAATAATTTATGTTGTGAAAATATTTTGAAAACAAATAGTTAATTGGTAAACAATAGATAAATAGAAACACTTTTTTTTTTCTAAATACCAACATAAGAAATTTGCATCTGCATGTCACATAAGAAATTCGAGCTGCTCAGTACTCGAACAATCAAAACACGCAAATTTCATATTCAAAGTTAATTTAGATAAATTATTACTTTCCACGTCTTCATATTTAAACTCAGTTGTAAAGATTCCTTGCATTGCATCGAAGGTGATAAAACAAGGAACATGAGAGTATCTCACTTTAGTTGGGAAAAATAAAACTATAACGACTTGCTCACTATTGATATAAAAATCTACACATAAAATAAGACCCAACCAAAATGGAAAAACCTAAATAAAAAATAACAACAATGACCCTCCATTCTGCAATGCCCCAGCCGAATTTACACTTCAGAAATAATCCTAAATGAGTAAATATACTCAGCTAACCCCATGGAGAAGAAATAGATTAGGAAGCCACTAACAAGGTGATTGGTTTAATTGATTTATCCTATAACTTATAAACACATGTTATGAAGCTCCCCCTTGTAAACTGAATAGAGGCACCAGGGGCGACGGGACCATAAGCAATCAAATACACACTCGAAGGTCCTTAGAGACAGTACTGCGTAATGCAGTGTCACCTTTGGGCTTGCTCTGAAACAGAGGCGCCTGAAGGAGTGCTAGGACCAGCACCGTTTTCGGTTGGAGGCGGAGAACCCCACCTTCCTTCTGCTTCTAGTGGTTCAAGTACATGCACTCCACCGTCTGTAAGTCCTAATGCAAATTGATTTGATTCTGAGGGATGTGCAGCAATCACAAGAGGAAATACTCTCAGACTGTCAAAAAGAATGGATGTGAGAAAATAGAATTACAATATAAGATCATTCATACACCATTGATAATAAAACGTACCTTGGATTGGGATGGAGATAAGCAGTTTGATTTATTCTGCATCTTAATCTGAGCGTTGAGGCAGTAAGAACACCAATACCTCCATCTTCAAAGCTTACATATATTGATTGACTATCACATGAATATGTAGCATGTGTGATTGAACCACTAGCTTCGCGAGGCATCCACTGATCAAACAAAAAATGAAATTCAGAATAAGCAGCATATTTCATGGCTTAAACTAGACAGATCACACTGAAATGCAGACATCAGATGGAGGTAGCAATTAAATCAACACTGCACTCCACCAGACCAAAGTAAAATATTGCATAAGTTCAAATTTAAGTATAAACCAGCACACCTGCTTTAGGCATTCCAATTTCGGGGCCTCGTATATTGCTATTTGAGTTTCATGAACAGCCAATAAATGTGTCTGGTCTAAATGAAATTGAACACGGGTGTCTGCAAGAGGTGCTGGTGCTCGCCCATTTGGCATCTGTAGGAATTTATTTGTTTGCTTTTCCCATCCATCCGTGCTCCATACACACAACTATTTGACATAAAATCAATGAGTGCATTCTTGATACCAGAGTTGTTAATCCCGGATAGCGGAGCGGAGCGGCCGACCTCCGGGAATGGGAATAGTGGGAATAGCGGTATCCCGGATAGCGGGATAATTTTTTTATATATTAATAATTATATAATAATCTATAATAAATAATATATACAAATTACACAACTCCATAAATTTTTTATAAAAATCTAATTAATAAAATAATAATGGAATAAACTGATATTTGTTATTATTATTTTTTATTATTATTTTTATTATTAATGGTATTAGAAGTAGTTGCTCTGACTTTGTAACTTTAGTTATTTTTAAGCCTATGTTTGTGAAATTAAAAATTAAAGAAAAAGAAAAATAAAGATGAGAGAGAGGTGAGGGAAAGTTACGCAGCCTTGTGATTGTGACTAGTGCTTAATAAAGTGTCCATCAAGCTTTTACAGCTGTAAATAGCTGTTGGTAGTACTGTACAATATTTAATAAATTATTTATCTTTTTTACTTTTCAACTTTTTTTTGGAAAGTGTGTATCTCCTTCATCTTCTTTCTTTGGCCACCGCTTCCTGTACTTTTTCACCTTGTTTCTTGTATTCCTTCTCCTCTTCTTATCAAAATACAGAAGAAAAAACAAAAAAAAAAAACAGAAAACATGATAAGCCGCTCCGCCCGGGAACGACCCGCGATCCGCGACCCGGGATCTCGGCTGTAGCGGACGCTACACCATCTCCGCCACCGCACCCTGCATCTCGCGCGGGTGGGGGCCGCGCCGCTCCGGGGCGCCGCTATAGCGGCCATAGCGGCCGGGAATGACATCTCTGCTTGATACCCACTAAATATATAGTTAATAACAGAATGTGATATCATACTTCCACAAGGAATCACTATAATACATGCACGGAACAGAATGGCTATTACTAATGCCCACATATAAACAATGTGAAGCCTAAGGTAAACACTGCCTTTTTGAGTGTTGAAAATCTCTTGACTATGTAGGCAAACAAAAGCAATATTATTCCTTAAAGATGACTTCTAGCTTTTGGCAACTCTATTTTTAAGGCAAAAAGCATTTAGTCAAAATTATTTACCTGAGAGTCAGCTCCAGATGATACAAGAACATTTAGAACATGAGAAAAAGCAAGACCGGTGATTCTCTTTTGATGACCGTTTAATTTGGTTTTGACCTTCATGAAAACATTTATTTAAGAGCCAATGTCAAAATCTTCAAAATAAAAAACATAAATACAAAACTAAACTGATAGATTTTAAGCATGGAGAGGAAAAAGAAAAAATTGAGGCTAATGCAATCTTCTAAAAACATTCCTCAAATTATGAAAATTAACTAAGTAATACCTCATCCACTCGAACATTGTAAATTTGTATGGAAGAATCATCCATGCCAATGGCAATAATATTGTTATCTTGAGGATGGAATGCAAGAAATGTAGCAGCTGGTGGTGGCGGCATGAAAGTTGTCATTGTCTGCAATTAGGGGTCAAAGAGATTAATCCAATCTCCATATATAATAGCAACAACAAAAATTTTGGGAGTACTACAATAAACTATGAAGCTGGATACTACCATCTAAATTACTTATCCAAATAATAAGTAAGATTGTATACTCATCTATACTACATGGATTTGTAACTACTTTTTAAGAGTCTGTTCAATTTGACTAAACTGCTCAAAGATCAAAAGATAAGATCTACCAAAAATGTAGAACCATTATAGTGCCTAGGTTGTTAATCTCAGATAGCGGCGCGTAGCGCCGGACCTCCCAAATGCTATAGCGGCATAGCGGATAGCGGGATGACCGCTATTGTGAGTTTTTAAAAACCAAGGTAAATACTTAATATGGAAACATAAATACTAAAATAGGTTCCAACAACATACATAAATACTAAAAATAGGTTCTAGCAACATTCATAATGACTTGAAAACAAAAGTTGCAACATACATAAACTAAACATAATGACTCAAATTAGGAATGTACTCAAAATGTCCAAATCAAATTCTAAATGTAAACAAAATGACTAAATCACATCCGCCTTATCTTCACTTCTAAGTTCCACCATATTAATATCATCTTGGAAGCGTGAGAAGGATAAGGAGAAGTTCTAGGAAGAAAAAAATGGAACGTGAATTGAAACTAGGGCAGAATGGAATGGCTGCTGTTTTTCAGTGAAGAGAGAATATTTATGACCTAATGCTCACTTTTAGCTTTTATAGTAGTCAAATAAAAGGGAAAAATACAAATTTTCCCTTAAAAAAATTCAAAGTTACAGTTCTGACCCTATCTTCACAATAGCGGTCTGAAAAGCGCTACAGAACTGCTATTGCGCCGCTATTCCACCGCTACGGCACATGAAATTGCGGCCGCTATTTCCGCTATTTCAGATAGCGGTTAACAGCCCAATAGCGTCGCGGCGAGGGCCTCTACCGCTACGCTACACCGCTATAGCGACGCTATAGCGCGCTATTGACAACCTAGTATAGTGCAAGACAAAGAGAAACAAAGCAAAAGAAAACATAATAGCCTCCAAACTAATGCAACCAAGTTGTGGATTTCTCATTGCCTTGGTTACAATTTCATACTTAGTATTCACTCCAATCTAAGGTATTCATAAGCTTAAACATATGGCTTGCAAGCACTTTTAATGAGGTAACGGCATGTATAATGATATACTGGGTATAGCCAACTGAACCTGGTGCTGCCAGCCTTTGACAACACTATCTATTTAAGCTCTCTATTTTAATCATCTCATCTATTGAATGATCAGAAATAAATATCAGTAAATTAAATTTTTCAACAAAAAGAATAGTGACAAGCCTAAGAAACCGTAGAATTGAATAAATCCTCAAGTTTGTCTATAAATTAATTAGAAAATAGACAAAAGAAGCCGCATACCTTGAATGTCATCATATTGAACAAGGAAATTTTTCCTCCAGAAGCAGACATAACATAAGAATCATTCTTGGACAGTGCAAAACATGACACAGCATCCTCAGGGTTAGTTTCACCTATCTCATTAGTCATCAATATTCCACTAGATGGTTGCCATAGTTGTGGTTGAATACTTGCCGTGGCCTGCATGAAAAGTTCTTGTTGATAACAATCTTATGGCATTAACCTTTAATCTAAATACACCCATGTATTAGATATACTTCATTACCTTGCCTGAAGTGTTACGCTCATTTTTCTGCCATTTCCAAAGCTTGTGAACGGCATTTGCTGCCAAAGCTAAAATCGCAACCCCTTGGTTTGTATAAATTAACCTAGAAACCTGAAACAATATTTAACAGTTCAAAGTTACTAAAGTTTCAAAGAATCTAAAGATATGACATGTAAATGTGATACTACTCTATAAGCAAATTACTGTATGCCATACACTACATAAGCACAGCACATGCAACATAACAGGTTATGTATTTATTTAAGAATGTAATTATTTTGCTATAGTTATTCTAATTCAATAGGAAAGCAGAGCGTGCATGCATGCATTGATGATAATATAAGCCAAAAGAAAATGATGAACATACACAAATTTAGTATGAGACCATACCCTCATTGATGATAAACCATCAGGAAGCTTCAAGGAGCGGCATTGTGATGGTTCGTTAATCTCTGTTAACTTCCATATCCTAGATTTTTCAACAGCTTCATCAACAATTCTGGGTTTGACATCAACTAAACTTCGAGAATCATTATTCTACAAATAAAATAGTAGAAGATTAAATACAACCCCTGAAAAATGCAATCCACATTCGTTGACAGATTAGTTATAGATATGTGGAGAAACTCACAAGTCCAACCATGGCTGCTCCTGGAGGAGTTCTATCAGCAAGGCTTGTTCCAACAGCAACATTGGTAGAAGGAAAAGTTCCAATAGTAGATGGCTGAAGTAACATGGAGGGTTCAAAAGATGCACTTGCAGTAGATTAAATGTAAACTAAATTTTATTATTAGAAAAAAAACTACAAACTTAATTTGAATATCTTTACCTTCACAGCAGCTGCAGAAGCAACTCTGGAAGCATCAAATGAACGATTCTCCACAGTCCGGAGCAGTCTAATACCTTCCGCATTTGCTAAAATTTTAACTCCATTGTCACTTGTGGAGATGGCCAATAGTATTCCATCCTTGTTAAACCTAATACATGGAGAAGCCTGCAGGTTTCATAAACATATATTACTTTCTAATAAAGTAATCATCATCAGAAAACAAACCAAGATGCCAAACCAATAATTACCGATAATCCACCATCTGCATCAACACTTGTCAACAAGCTAGTATTGTCCATGTCCCAGAATTTGACCGTAAACTCGTCACCAGCAGCTAAGAACCTATTCTTAGTGGTATCAAATTGCACAACACCTACAGATCTTTTTCCAAGACCGTGGTATGTACGCTTCACGGCTCCTTCACTTTCATTCCATTCAACTAGAAATGACTCCCCTTCTTTATTTGTTCCGCACGAAAATAATCTATGAACCATATATGGATAGTAAAAAAATATTTAAACCACAAGTTCACACACTAAACCAAAAAGGGAGATAAAAGGAAACAAAAAGTTTGTGTGAACCTTGTTCCATCAGCGCTATATGACATTGTGGTAGATGAATGGCCAGGTGCATCATAGTCAACCCTGGAGCCCACGTTATCATACAGCCATGCCTTTATTTTTCCATCAGTTGCAGTTGAGAAGATAAACTGCAGAGCCAAATCAGAACATAGTTGGAAATTTTACAAAAACACAGGCATGATATGCAAACCAACATAAATTTCGAAAATAATATTATTTTCTTTCTCGATGCCAAAAGTAACCACCAATTTTAAAATACTACAAGGACAAGCTCCCATATAAAAATATACTCTTTCCATATTGTAGTACAGTTATTGACCAAGCAGCATTTGATACTTAATACTCATATAAATTATTACCTTTGATAAAAAATATATATTATTACCTGAATATTTTCTTTGTGATGAGGGCATACAGAATAAACAGGTGCTTCATGGCCCTCAAAAGTAAATTGCTTTGCACCAGTGACTGCATCCCATACCTGTAAAACTTTTACTTTTAATAATTGTTTTTATTTAGATCCATTAAATATATAAGGTAAACCAACCTTGATGACCCTATCCTCTCCACATGTTACAACACAAAGCTGTTTATTTGGATAAGAAAAAGCCAGATCATTGACACTGCCAGCATGAGCCTCAATCTGAGTTACAAAGACTAAATAAGAAGCCATATATCACAAAGATAAACAGAAAGCTGTAATTTAAATAATAGACAAATAATGATCTCGGAGAACATCTATTAACTTTAGACAGAACAAACCTCTAGGTGGTTTCTCAGATCATCCCCGCCATGATAGGAATATATGTGGACAATATGTTTAGAATATGCAACACCTGAAGTATCAATAAGAATAAAGCAAGTTTCAGAATTCCTTACAAAATTTGTATATAAGGCAAAATGCCGAAATATCATGAGAATTATTCAGTGATATGGAAGCAAAGATAAACTTAGTAGAACATACTGCAAAGTGTTCCATCAGGACTCCACACCACACGATTAACTGACGCTGTGTACTCGTTGGAAAGAGACGCCTACATAAGAATCATGGAATTGATATCACGATGTGACAAGGTGTCTAAAAATACAAACGGGAAATAAGCATTTTGAGATACATACCTGTAGAGCCACTGAACATACTCCAAGTTCCCAAACCTTAAAATTTCTATGAGCAATCCTTTCACGGCTACCTATATCCCACACCATGATATCCCCCATGTTTGTTCCAACTAACCATCAACAGACAAATAAATAGATAAGTAAATACAATCAATTGGGCAAAACATAAAGAATGTAAGCAATTAAGTTTCAAAATCACAAAGAAATAGGCTTACCAAGAAGTAGAATTTGCTGAAGTGGATGGAAGTCCAGACTTTTTACAACTGAACCTTGGTTGAGAGTCATCACAGCAGTCTTGGGCAAGTCATCAGAGGAATAAGAGCTCTGACCATGACTCTGGCTCGAGTATGCAACAGGAAGCAAATTTACTGGTAGATTATTGACCTAACAAAAAAAAAATTATATACTATGAACCAATACTCGAATCAACCAGCACATACTACATCTGAAGATGTGAAGGCAAAACCCTGAGAAATTAAAACTGAAAAAAACAAACTGCCTTAGATTGCAAGACAGAACCTTTACATTAAGGAAAAAAATTAAATAAAACTTGAGTAAAAAGACATATCCACTTAAACTATCTTAGAATAACAACATACAATAGCCCCCCCCCAAAAGAAAATTTAATGAATAACTATTCCTCAACTACAGCATAAAGAAAACAACTATATTCCCCACATAAATGCTACTTACTAATCTGTGGAATGAAAATAATTCTGAAAAGAACCGTCAAAAGACACTTGTTATTCAGTTGACCTGTTGCAATGAAGCAGAGTACGAAAACACAACTATGGATACTCTAGGCAATTCTGAAATGCAAACTAAACTTTCTCTTGATAATTTCAAAATTGAAGAATCAATATCTTTTCGTTAACTGATTAACATAAACATAAAAATATATAACGATCAAAATCAAAGAGGAAAATAGAAAGCAAGACGGTAACAAACAAGATTCAAACTGTCATTTTTCTAATTGTGATAATTCAAACATGCAATAAAGCTTATAATAACATAGGTTATTTTTATTTGCCACATTAGCACCCTGAAATTAGGCCAAATAACAAGATTCGAACTTCCATGTTTGAATTGAGCAAGACAAAGGAGAAAATAGAATGCAAGTACTGTACTTCATCTGATATGCCAAAAGGTCTTGTTCTCTTCATCACATGATCTGAATCTGCAGTTTGATAGTCCATAGCTGGGTTATTGGAAGGAGGAGTTCTGGGGCGCTTTAAAAGAGCTGCTACCAGTGGTATAAGTAAAGAGCAAAAAGGGCAAAAGTAAATCAGTTTAGTTAAATATGAAGTGTGCAATTATACTTCATTAAAAGATATCATAAGCTAGCCGCTGTCACACAATATCAATTTCATGGTTTTCTCAGCTTTATAAAATCCTTAGAGCTGCTATTTCAAATTACAAATATTTTCTCCATTTCAAGAGCTCATATTGAGATTTGATAATAACAATACATATCAGGCAAGTATTCATATTGATAATTGATAAATAACAATGCATATCAAGCAATCAAATGGTAACTCCCGAACCATGTATTACCAGAAACACCGGCAAACAGTAATTTGTTGTGATATTACCTGCACTATTAGCTGTGGCCAAACCTATGGGTCCCACTCCTGCAGAAGCTGAAGGGTGTGGAACTGGAGAAGGATTAGCCATCCAGCCAGCAAGGGATGTCGGAAGAGCAGCTTGGGTGGGCTGAAATGGCTGTAAAATGCATAGAGTCATAATATGTATGTATGAAGTTATAACAATTAACAAGTATAGAAGAGCATTACTAATGAAATATATAAAATGTCATATCAAGTTGTTTAACTTACACCATGAGCACTAAGTGGTGGAAAACCACCAGCCTTTGGGACACCACCCATTAAGGGATTGGTAACAGGGGATGGGGCTCTTGCACCATTTGGTTGCCCACAACTATGGTCAACAAAAAGGGTCTTTATGTCAGGATTAGGCCTTGGGTTCTTACAAAGTTGATGCTGCCAATTTAAACTGCAAATCAATAACAACAAAAAATGTAAATAACATCAAACTTAACACCGAATAGATTATATAGACCAGATCAGATTTTTAAACAACCTCTGATTGATTAGAGTCCGCAGTCTGGAGTTCTTCAAGGAAGGAAATTGCAACTTCTCACGAAACAAAGGGTTCGCTTCAATTAGTTTCTTCAGTTCAGCAAGCATTATTCCTCTAGCAGATTTTGTATCCCCATACTTAGACAACTGTTCATTATGCCTACAATTCATTTCAAAAAATGTCACAAAGCCAGGAAAACAATAACCAACAAAAAAAATAATACTTTCAAGTGTACTGTCCAAACCTAAAGTTATCCAAAGTCAACAACTGTGTAATTTCCTTAAAAAGTTCTTCATTAAATGCCGCAAACACTTTCAAGTCCTTCACTAAAATATCCACAGCTTTAGCTCGATCTTGCCTGCAACATTTTTTCTCTAACTTAACATCAAACCAACAACAGAAAAATCGGCAAAGCAGCAAGCAAATTAGAAAAGACTAACACAAGTAACTTACTTGTCCAACGCTTCTAGATACTTCTGCTTCCGTATCTCAAAGAAGATCTTCATCGAGTATCTATTATCATCTACCTTAGTAAAACCAGACAAGTACTTTTCCACCTCATCCCACTCCCCATTCGTTACCATTTCCTCGAAATACCTCATGTTAAAGAAAAAACCTGATTCCTGCTCCAACCTTCACATTCACAAATTCACAAATTCAAATACACAATATAAATTATCAAATAAATCAATTAATTAAAAAAATTCATGAAAATAAACACACCTATGAACAGAATCCTTGAATTTCTCTTCATCCAGAAACTGAAGTATCAAAAAAACCAGTTCTCTGCTAAGCGAAGACATGACGTTGACGCAGAAAGATCTAAACCCCGAACAGATCAACAATATCTGAGCATAGAAACAACGAATTTCACAACAGAAACATCAAAACACGATTCTACACGAAAACATCAAAATCAGACGAAGAACTAAATTGGAGAGAAAAACAACGGTAAGAATGAGAAAATGCGACGGTGAAGAAAGTGTAACCTGTGAGAGTCTCGTCGAGTCTCGTCGGCACAGATCGAGAGAGGACGAGAAATGCGAGGAAGGGTTTGGTTAGAGTATTTTGTGTCTCTCGCTCTAGTTTCTCTCTCTAGCTTTTCATGTGATGGAACTCTTGTGGATGAGTATTTATACAAGAAAAAAGGGGCTAGGGATTTGGAGAAGAAAAAAAAGAGAGAGAAGAATTGTGTGAAGCGACGAAAACATGGATTCAGACAGTTTAAATAGCGTGAGATGAGATGAAAATCAGGGCTTGGGTATGAATAAGATAATAAGCATATTTGATAAGCTGTTTCACTTATACGTGTTTTGATAAGTGGAATAACGTATCAGAAGTGTGATACGGAAACGATACGGCCTATCAGGAGTCATTAATTTTTCTAGATTTGGATTTATTATCCGCTTGGGTTTCGGGTTTTTAACATCCGGTAAGTATTACTGTGAGCCAAAATTTATCTGTGGATTTTTATTTTTTTTTATTTATTAATGGTTTCACTCAGTTTAATTAATAAAAAATGTTTTTATCTGTTTGTTTTTCTGTCTAGGTTCATTTGTGTGGGTTTTTTTTAGATAATTTGTGTGGTTTGATTAGGTAGGTACTTTCTTATTTAAAAAAAATTACAACTTAATTTTTTTTACTTTTAATTAATTGACCACAAACGTAAGTTAGGTAAACACATTTATTAATATTACTAGAATATAGAATTTGTACCCAAAAAGGTAAATAATATTTGACATTTACCAATATTATGATTAAAGGGTTCATTGATTTGAGATTTGAAGATATTTTTTTAAAAAAATTAATAGTAAAATTATTCAGATATTTAATTAAAAATTTATAAAAATCAAGCATATCTTGTAAAATCACAACTTTTTTCAAGTCAATAAAATTAATTTATATTCAATTTTTACCACTTATAGAAAGTTAAATATAAATTTAATGAATTCTTTTGTGAAATTAATTTTAAAATACTTAATTAAAAATTTTATAAAAATCAAAGACTTAGAATTAAAAAAATCAAGTCAATAAAATCAAATTATATTTAACTAAGATTTTCACACCTTATAAAAAAATCAATATAGATTTTAATGATTTCTTTTGTAGAATTATTTTTAAAAACAAAATTACAATTATTAACCATCTCACTCAAATTGTTGATATTTTTTCATATTGTCTTCTTTCTATTCACTTAATTTTTCTAGCTTAATTATAATTATAATTTTATATTTTTACCATATTTACAAAATTATTTCTTATATTTTAAATTCAAACAATTTTGACACTCTTATATTTTTGCGTTTAAAATTAACTATGTGATCCAAATTAATGTATAAAAATCTTTTATAAAGTTTTGTATGTAAAAAATATAAGTTAAAATTGTCTCGTCGTCAATTTTTAGTTAAAAAAAGATAAGAAAAAATTAAAACTATTTAAATTTAAAATAATAAATTCAATTTAAGAAATCATATAAATTTAATTTAAGAAATCATATAAAATAGAAGAATCAAAACTGTAATCCAGTTTTATTTTTTTCTACCAATATATTTAATATGGTCAACATAAACGTGATAATTTAATATTGTTTCTAGATTTATTTGTATTAATTAATTATTATTATTTTTGGGTATTTCTTATTTGATCTTGATATTTTCAATATATCATTTTTTTTCAAATCTTTAATTTATATTTTAGTTGTTGTTAATATTCTTGGAATTTTTTTAAGTAATATTGTGTTGTATTATTTTTATATTATTATTAGTTTTATAATTTTATAAGTGTATGTTATCTTTTATATTTTACTTCATTCAGAGAACTAGTTTTCTTTTTTTAAATTCAAATAATTTTAATTTTCTCTCATATGTATTTATCTTTTAATAACATATAATTGATATTTTTATAATCATTAGATATTATATAATGATTTGTCATATTTCATAAATGACACGTCATTTAATAAATCAACACATGATTAATTTTAAGTGCAAATGTGAGAAATCACCATATTAAATTTGAAATAAGAGGATTAATTCTACGAATCACGTGAAATATGAGAGTAAAATTATATGCATCATGTTAACGAGTGTCTCAGGGGTATTGATTAAAGGTTTCAAATATAAAAAATATTCTTTAAATAAATTAATTATTTAAACTTGCAATGCATTTGCATTGAATACTAGTGTTTTTAAGAAAAACATACATTTTATTTCTTAGAAGAGTCAATTATTTTAATTTTCATTATATTTAAAAAATATATCATTTTAAACTCTTAATCAGTGTCCCTGGGACTGTCGTTAGCATTTCTCAAATTATATTTAAGTCTTTTTTATTTTGTACTTTCTATTCAATTTTTAAATGAATTGTTATTTAATACATTGCCACCAATATTATTTATAATTAAAAATGATAATTGGTTTTTTTTTGAAAAATATTATTTTAAACTTTAACAATTATTTTTATTCAATCTCATATATTAATGTGATCGAGATGATACAAAATACTCATTTTTACATTTTAGATTATAATTTTTAAGCATTCGTCTCCATCTTATTTAAAACAATAACTTTATTTGACATGTGCAACATTTTATAATTTTTTTTTCAAAAATAAACTTGTTTTAATGAATTTCAAAATATCATCTTCATATTCATAATTAAAGGTTATTTAGGAGAACATGAATTTAAATTGTGTTTCAATAACAGATTCATAGTTATTTAGGACAACATGAATTTAATGTCACCTTTGCTGTTTCTTTTTTTTTTATGATAAAGATTATTTTATTGTTTAAAATATTAAATATTTGTATCAATTTTAGACTTTACTTGTATTTTATTTATTTATCTTTTAATAACAAAATTATTGAATTTTTCCAAATCTTAAATTTCATAAAATATTTTTAAATCTTAAAAGTATATGCAATAAAAACAAAAAATTTTAAAGTATAAAATCTAGATTGTAAACAATTTTAAAAAAATATAAAAAAAGATTTTTTTTACCAAATTAGTCTTTTCAAATTTCAATACAATACCCTACTTTTTCTTCATTTGTTTTTTTAATTTATTTTTGGGACAAATTTAGAAATATTATATTTAAATTGAGAAATTATATGTAAATTGAAAAATCAGATTGCGATTCATGCTTTATATAATTTTGTGGATTATTTGATTGTGGAAGAGTTTTGCAAGATTGATACCGGTTTGATTGATTACATGATCTAACTTTTTTTTTTAAATGGAATATTTGATCTATTTAGAAATATATCAATGCATAATGTATCTTTATCATAAAACAGATGCGATTGATATTAATGAGAATATCAAACTTTTTCATAGGTTTTATTTGAATTTTAAGTAACTGACTTTTCTTTAAATTTTCATTAGTGATATGTTCAACTTTGTCTTTAGTTTTTTAATTGAGTTAAGACATTTATTATTTTGTCTTTGAATGATTTTTATATTTGATTTTTTTCAAAAGAAAATCAATTATTTATAAAGAAATTAAATAAAAAAATTACAAGATATATTATAATAAATCATGAATTAATTGATTTTCACAACTGTGCACCTTCCTCGTTTTAAGAGAGGCAATATCTTCTCATGGTGTGGATCCCATGTTGTGATCTTCTACGGGTAAATTAGTATGTAGTGTAAGGTAGCACTTTCTTTTATGGAGATGAGGGCACTTTAGGGACAACCAACTTCACCCACCGGCATAGCACGCTGTGGCACGTAATTATTATTTTCTTTTTCTCCTTCGGTTCAATTCGGTTTGGGGTCAGTTCTGACATCAAACGGTTTCAATCCTTTTCCGATCATAATAAAATATTCAAGTAATAAATCATCGTAATGAAACTACAATATCATTTAGAAACAGTGGAGCGGTCGGCTCGGCATTAATAGATCCATTTTTATCTGTTTGTAGTAGTTTTTTGTTTTCTATTTTTAAATTTAAAATCATTTTTAATTTAGAAAAAAATACTCTCTCATTCTTAGAAAAAATTTATCTTTTAAATTGATCAATGTATCTCGTTCATATATAGACCAAATATATTAATCATTTCATGAATCTTAAAAGTGAATTTTTTCTTATAATAAGTTTCGAAGGGAGTATATCATTTTTTATAATTTTTAAAACTCAAAACTAGTTTGAAACATAAATTAAAAAAAAATAGTCAAGAGAGCCCAAGCCCGAACAACTACTAGATCCGCACCACTCTCGTATATGAGGTTTCCATCATATTTGCTACATAGGTATTAAAAACCTCGATAAGACAATCATCAACCTTACAGTTTTTTAAACTATACTTAAGATTTATCTAAGCTAAGACATGCACATTTGTTCTCTTCCCTATTGAAATTATGTTTCTCAGAAGACATATGTCGCACGCGATGTCCTGGCCAATAGTTCGATAAGTTAAATCGCAATCACTGCAACTTGTACAAGATGATGGAGCAGAAAAGCAATAAATAACACAATCAATTGGTAACCCATTTCGATGCAACCTACACCTACTTCTTAAGGGTTGGCTTCCAACCTAAGAAATGAAATTCATTATTAGTATTTTAATACAATTAGTCTTACAAGCAACAATAAATCTTATAATGTCCAATGTCTTATCCTAACACTACCTAATGACTTTCTATTTAGGACTCCCCCTAAATATGAGACACTCTCTCATTTTCTTTTTCTCTCACACACTAACCCCTTAGTGTTTGAGTTTCAATCACTAAACCCTAGTGATCAGCTTCAATCAACAAGATGAGTAATGTTAAATTTACAACTCAACTAGACAAACCTACAACTAAGCCAAGCTACAGAAACTTAGTTTGGGTTGCATAAAATAACAAGGACTCTTATAAACCTAACACTCTAAAATCTCCAATGTGAATGCTTGAATTCTAATGCAGGTTATGAGCTACTTATATAACATAATCATTTTGGACTTTTCTTCATGGATATTTGATTTTATTTTGATAAAAAATAATGTAGAATCTTGGATATTATTTGTTCCATAAATCTCCCCAACAATATATGATATGTTACAATTTAAATTTGAATTAATCTTCCTCCAACAATCAAATAAATCACCTAATCATATTGTTAAACTAATAGTGGTAAAATCTGATTCAATTTTTGACCAGAGAATCTTCCAAAACGCAACAACATTAACCTGGTGCGCAAGGCCCGGATGTCGTACCAACAAGTTGGGACATGGTGTCAGCATGTGTCCCTTCTGCACCTCTATACAACTTAAGCAAGCAAAAAAATCTTGAAAACTTTGAACACTTCTCCATATTGTTGTTTTACAAAATGCAATCAATCCACAAGGAACTTCAATCTTCCCCTTTGACAAATTATGGCAAAACAACTCTTCAAGATATAACACTCATTCAGACCAGAATAAGTGACAATTAGTATGACTATTAGACTACTAGAGCATACAATCAGCAACAATGACCATCTTCCAATTATCAGAGTTAAGCACCAGTAACAGCATCTGAAGTCAATAACATCATAATAAATGCCATATAAACAATCCATTCAGTTGCTCCAAACCAAACGGACAATCAATCGTGCAATCATTCACAGACTTAGTCATGCATGAACCCAATCAGCACATAATTAGTAGCATATAATCCTACCAACTAACAATTATTAGCATGCAATCATTCACATACTTAATCATGCATAACACAAAAAGTTAGTAGTTAATATTAAGATATGCAAAATACTACTAACACAAAAGCTCACTAAAAGGGCCAAATATCTTGTCCGATGCTCCAACGTGTGAGCACATCCTTAGTACTTGCCAAAAATCTAGTATTAAACAACTATATATTACATGTTCATTAGTCAATGGTAACATAGATGACACCGCACCACTACTCCCCCCTTTTTTGCCATAATTTGATAAAGAGTTAGCACTCTAAAATAGCAACTAGATGTCAGTCATGTAGAGGTTAGTGTGTTAGTAATTACACAACCAGCTCATGAGTAGAACAACTAGAATCAGCATCAAAATTTGCACAAGCATTAGATCAGATATTGTACTAGTCTTAGGAGGCACAAGAGCCATTACAAAAATTATCCAACAAACTGAACGGAAAACATATGTAACCTAGCCTTCAATTCGTATATAGAAGGCTCCACGCTTCAGATTAAAAGCCAATTGAATTTGTCCTCATCTGACTCAAAATCACTTGAATAACTTGATTCCTATAGTTCTACAAAAACAACTTATATTTTCCTTATCTTCGCAGGGTTCAAGTTTGTGAGCCTAATCTTCTTAGTTCCTGATGTTCCTCCCGAATGATTAACTATAGTGATGTTATTCCCAACATCTCTCGTTTCCTTGGCCTTATTTAACTAAGATTCTAGCATATCACTGACATTCATAGGAACCTCAATTTCTTTAACATGGAAGCTTCCACTTGATTGTTTAGACAAATATTAAGAGTATTGATTCATGTTGTGAAGATGAGCTTAATGGATTAAAGAGAGATTTGTAATTTGAGAGCAGGATAAAATAAGATGTCAATTTTTCTTTCTTGTAACGACAACCTAGTTATACTACACTTGAGATAACAAAAAAAGCCTTATCTTTTGTGTCAAAATGGTCTTAGGGGAGAGAGATGTTTTTTCTCTTTTGGCATTACTCCCTAGCATTAATTATTATAGACCCATATAGATAGATGCAAATACCAAGGGCATACCTTAGTTCTTCAAAATGAGTTGCATCCAAAAATTTAGTGAAAATGTCTCAGACTAATGTCATGACATCTTGTCCCACATTATACTCCTTCAACATTTGCTTTATCCAGAGTAGTTTCCAACCACTGCTCCCTGCAGCAATGTATTCAACTTCATCAAAGGATAAGATCACGTTGATTTGTTCCTAGATGGTGATAAGGTTCTTCTTGTCTGTCACACAAACTTTCTCCAACAATTGGGTAGCGGGGAAAATTTGAGATCAAAGTCATTGGATTGACTTGACTCATTATTTCAGTGAAAGTCACCACTGCGCTTTATTATTTCCAAAGGAAATGGGAAAATGGCGAAATAAACCCAAAGAAGTTTTTTAAAACAAAAACAGCAAAAAGAGAGATCTTAGGTACGAGTGTTGATTATACAAGGGGAAGGTGTTAGCACCCCTCATATTTGTGGTACTCCACAGGAACATTTTTGAAAATCTGTGTAAAAGAGATGTTGTGTGCAAAAAGAAAGGGTTTTGTTTGATTTTAAAATAAGCTCGGCAAGACATGACATCTCGTGCCTACATACCTCCTCGGTGCAATGGATAAGTCATAGCTAATGTAGTTCCACTTAAGGGGAAAAGGTTTTTAAAACTGGATAGATACTTTATCATCATAGAAGAGAATACTCAGCCAATTATCTTGAACATGAGAACAAATGGACCATTTGCATCACAAATGAAATAAGGGCTCCAACTTGGATAAAATCAACAAGTATGCCACTAACTCCTTCAAGTGTAAAAGGTCTCATCATATCAATCAATATCAAAACTCTTGGGGATTTTATATCTCACCACAACAATCAATCATGTCTAAACTTTGAAACAAAAGCCAACAAGGGCAAATGATATTTTTTAAGAAAAGTTTTTTAAAAGAGGTTTGCAAACATAAGAAGGTTTTGGAAAAAGGGAGAAGATTTTGAAAATCTAAGAAAATGGAAGAGATGAAGGGACTATCCTAGATCATAAAATAAAAGCTAAGGAAAGAACGATCTAACCAAACGAGAAGCCAACACTTGACATTAAGAGTCAATGTAGATTTCTCATCCTTTAGACTACCATAAGCAAGCAAATATAATACCAACTAGGGATCCAGATGATTTTGATATCTTTAACATAACTTGCACCAAGCCTTTGGAATGCATCATAAACTCTTGACAATAATCAGATAGAGTAACGACTATGTACAAATGAATTCCTTATCACAATGCCTTGGAATTAACCATCAAGGACTTTCACATAATCACATGCATACACAAAGATAAATAACCCAATGCCTTGGAGTAAACTCCAAGGAATTCCAGACAAATAAGCATAATCAAAGTATTAAGAACTCGGAAAAAACTCCAAAGTGCTAGGGTCAAGGTCTTAATTCTAAGTCCATAGATCCATCCTCCGAGCTTAGGGCATGGTAACCAAAGTTCAAATCCACATTGAGTCTTTTAAGGTTTAAGTTGATTATTAGTATTTTAAACATAAAAATAAAGTATGGTCCAAATGGACAAAATAAAAATAGCATAAGCATAAACATATGTCCAAGTGAACAAAAGAAAAATTGCGTAAACATAAACATATGTCCAAGTGGACAAAAGAAAAAATGGCATTAACATAAAAATGACGATGAATGATAAATGATAAAATAAAAGCATAAAGCGTAAAAAATAAAGGACAATATAATAAAGAGTGTAAAGTAAAGTTAATGGTTAATTGTCAATTTTTAGTAATTTGGGTGATCAATGGTGAGTGAATGATGAACTTGGGTTCAAACTTAATGAAAACTCGTCAGAAGATTGATAGAATCAAAGCAACTACACGATAATTTTTCAAGAGTCTTAAACCAATTGTCATACAATCTTTGCCATTTTTTATCTTTTTCCGATTTGGGACAAGAAATGTAGCGCTATGTTAAGCAATCACCAAGTAACTTATATAGAAGTCACTCTACAACGAGGCCAGTCAATAACGATTTGCATGCTAATGCATGGGACAGAAATGATATGTATATCCTTTTTCAAAAGCGGTGCTGCACGAAAAGAAAAGAGGTAACGGTCTAATCTTCATCAAGAACTCAAAAGAATTTCAATGATATCGAAGATTTTCATCGAACAAAATAAAAGAGATGAAGAAAAAGATAGAATCACATTCAAGTTTCCTTCCGTCTTCAAGTTCAATCACTTAATATTGTGGATTAAAGCACTAAACATATCATTAACTCAAAGCACCGAGAATGAATTAAGTAATTCATCCTATGATAGATTTGAATTAAAGAATGTTTATCCAACTTCGTCAACAGCCTAAGTCCATTGAATTTTAAGAGGAATTATACCTCTAGACTTGAAATTCAAATCAAACATCAAAAGAAAGAAGTAGAAGAATCACCAAAATAAACCAAAAAAGCAACCAAAAACATCATTATGTCAGTGAGCAATTGATTTACACAAGATGTTAATCGATTTGCAGTGTTCAGTTTTTCCAAATCTGCGCAGAAAACAACTGTGTAAATTGATTTGCACAAGATGCAAATCGATTTGCACAATGCTGTTTTTCAAAAAATAAAACAACAAATAAAGGGAGAAAACTTGTTTAAACATTAAACCAAACACCTTGTGATCTTGGATACAATTGTGCACGAAATTACCATCAAATCACCAGTAAATAACACCAAAGTAACACCAAAGGTGTAGCACACATAATCAACAAAGGATCACATCTTGAAGGAGGGAAGTGGAACAAGAAATTACCATTTGAAATCAACTTCTTCAACAACAATCTCCAACAAGCCTTGATCTACCAAGAATGGATGAAGAAATAGTGTTTGGATGAAGGTTTAGCTCAAAAATTAGTAAGATTCATTGTGAATCTCACTAACTTTTTGTGAAAGAAGAGCTTTGAATGATTTGGGAAGGATGGGAAGAGAATTTTCAAAAGTGATTTTGCCTCTCTAAAGCTTATCAAATGAATGACATGAGGCCTCTATTTATAGAATTGGGAGTGAGGGTAGTGGCAAATTGGTAATTATCTTTTAGAGATTAATTTGAATTTAATTGGTTAAAATGGGATTAAAATGGAGTTTATGAAGGAAATTAATTATGGTAATGATGTGGAATATTGGTGATAATAAAAAATGATCAAAGAAATGGAATTGATGTCACAAATGATCAAGTGGTGCACATGTCATCAAATGAAGGTGTATGATAGGATTTGATCATTATGAGGTAGGGAATTAACTATGAGATCAAAAATATTCTCCCCACACATGAAAATGGTGACAAAACCCTTAAAGATCTCACTCAAGACTCTAAAAAGATCTTAACATCTGATCTATTGGAATCAGGGGCAGTTACCTAGAATGGTTCATAATCAGGATATTTGATCTCTATCAAGTCTCAAAATCAAGGGGGGTTTCTCATACAAAAGGATAAGTATTCCTTACCTTCTATTCTGAATCTTTTTCTCTGATTATTTACAAAAATGTGTCATCAAAATACATAGTTTTGTCATCATCAAAAAGGGGGAGATTGTTAGAACAAGTTTTGATAATAATGAGTATGTTTGCATGAACAATTTTGATACTCTAATGTTTTTTGCTTTGACCTTTTAACAAACAGGTTCTGAATCTGATGAAAGGCGTGGCCAATACATCAAAAGATACCAAGTACCGCATCTGTGCTACACATGTTCTGATGAACAGTTACAAAACGCTTTCGAAGCTTCTAAAGTTATCACTCTGATACGAAGTCTGAAGAAACCAATATGAAGACCATGTGCTGAAATATTTTGAAGACGCAGTTCTTAAGACTCTAAAGACTTGAAGCTCTGAAGATTCATGTTTCTGAAGATAAAGGATACTGGAGACAATGTGCTGAAGACGCGACTCTTAAGACTATGAAGACTTGAAGTTCTGAAGACCTAACAACTTATTTTCTTTTCTTCCAACTCAGGCTGTCAGCCTCCGAAGTTCAAGAAGAATAAAAGATAATATTATGTAGTACGGGGTACAAGGTACAGACGAATGTTTCGTTCCACTACTATGAAAGGACAAATGTTGTGTACTATCTTGTCTCCCACTATAATCAAGCCGCCAAACTTCTATAAATTCTAGAACTGCCCTCCATCAGATATATTACTATATTGGCTATATAAAGGCTTGAAGACTTAAAGAAGAAGCTGTTAATTCACAATCATATCCATTCTTGAAAGACTGTTCATAGCTTCATTATTCTTAAGTCCATAATCTGAAAAATATCGTTTACATCCAGCTTGTGTATAAGCATTTATTTGTAAACAAACTCTTATTCAAACGGTTGTTTGATTGTTCCTCAAGAGACCGGTTAGTCAGTATTCTTGGGAAGTTTAGGACTAGTGTGTCATAAAGGTTGTTAGTCACTTGCGGGTAGCTTGTGCATTGTATTGTTAGTCACTTGCGGGTAGCTTGTGCAGTGTTAGTCATCGTAAGTTAGCCCATACAATTTTAATCAGTTTGGTTATAGTGGATTAAAACCTCGATTGAAAGAGGCGAAATCACCTTGGCGGGTGGACTAGTCTGGCTTGAGGGTTTCTCAAGTGAACTAGTATAAACATACTTTGTTCCTTCCTTCCTGCACTTTATAATTATTATCAAGAGTGAAGAGTCTGTGGATTTTAAGGGGAGTTGTTTTTGATAAAATGTTTTTTTGTTTAAAACCCTATTCAAACCCCCCCTTTATAATATTTTTCACACCTTCAGACATGACATTACATTGTGAAGATCTGAACTCTATTAGATGTCTTACTCAACATGGCTGGACGAGAACCTCAAAAGTTATAATTAACTCATCAGAAATTTTGTCGAAGGCAAGGAAGTTACTCTGGAGCATGTAGACACTAAGGAACAACTGACTATTAGGGTTACTAAAGTCTTATATACAAATAAATATGAGAACAGAAGCAGTAGTCTAGAGACTTGTACTATTGAGAAATTATAGCAATTACAGGTGTGGAGGAATGTAATAGATATTTTACTCTTCCTCTATTTTATGATGCATGATAAGCCTAAGCAAGTTGTTGTTGTTAAAGGATGAAACAAAAGATCTCTGCAAGATCAAATGATTGGGTTTAAAAGGACATGTTCTAAGGAGGTGGCAAGGAAGTTCACTGTCAACACTCCTAAAACATGTGACAACAACAAGAAGAGAAGAAGGATTTTTGACAGGGGTAAAAGGTGGAAGACCACCTGAAGATAATCAAGAAGTGCGTTTCCACAAATGTATGTGTGTTTCCAATTTTTGTACATTTACTCCATTTTTGTCAATTTTTGGCTAAAAAGGGGAGTAAAGTGTTAGTCTTTTAGGATTAGAGAGTGTTGTCTTGTTAAATATATTGACATGTTGATGAAAATTGTAATAGGATTATATTACTGCTTTATAGTTGCTTGCTATATATGCAACTATTTAGGGGGGGCATGATTGTCTGTCATGCTTTATCTGAATTGCTTCTGCTGCTACTGCTATGAACTTGGATAATTCATAATTATGATTATTTGGTTATACCCTTGAGGGGGAGTTTTGGATCCATGAGACAGGGGAGTAATGGTCCTAAGCATGGTGCTGTGTTGCTGTGATGTCAGACGTCATGTCTTGAAATTTGATCTTTGGAGTTTGAAGGAGAGTGTCAATTCTCTATTTGTGTGTGAGGTTGGGTCTCTCTACAAGGGTTTGTTGCGTATAACTCTGATGGTTGCATAGAACTCTTATTGCTTTGTTTATGCATTATTATAGATGATTATTTGAAATAATGTTGATTGTGTATCTCTCCTAAATTGCTTTTTGGATGTTTTGTGCAAAAATTTGTTTTAGCCAAAATATTGCCAAAGGGGGAGAATGTTAGGTTTTGGTTTGTTGGCTGGATTTTACTAAAATAATAAGTTCAGCAAGATGTTGGACAAGATGTCGTAACAAGTTGCTACGACATTCCAACATGTGTTGTTTCTATTTTTGGAAGATATGTTCCTATTGTTCCAGAAGATTTGTTTTGTTATTTTTCAATCAAGCAACGCGTTGAAGATTGGATTCTCTTTCAAAGCTGAAGAGATAACAAAATATTTGATTTGCTTAATTGGATGTCAAAACCTTTTAACCTGCGTTTGAAGATTTGATTTGATTTGATTTGATTTAATTTGCATAAGGTTATAGCCAGATTTAATATCCAAGCCCAAGGGTTGCACTGACTTATAAAAGAAGGAGTCTAAACCTAAGAATATTACGAAGTTGAGCATAAGGATCAATACATCTTAGGGTTTCGTCTATTCTTTGTTTGTGTATGTCACTCATGTATCTTTTAATGCATTGAGATTCACTAATTGTTCATCGTGATTCACTCATGATCTTTTAAGCAAGGGTGTAATATGTTTTATTAGAAGTGTGTTCTTATGTCAATTGTTATTGTTGTTAACAGTCACAGGTGTGTGATTGTGGAAAGTGAGAGGGGGATCTCATATCTAGGGGTGTTCTAGGTAGAAGTTGCACAAGGTAGTAATTAGGTGATAAGTTGTAAACTAGGGTTATTTAGCTTTGAACTAATAATATCATAGTGAATTTCCTTCCTGGTTTGAATGCCCCCAGAGTAGGTGAGTTGCACTGAACTGGGTTAACGATTAGTTGTGTCTTTTACCTTGTGTTTTATACTTCTGTATAATTTATTGGTTTGGTAAAAGTTTTTTGTCAACAGATGATGTCTTAACATCTGTGTTGACATTGTGTTTTAGTGTTTGAACATCAGTCTTGACATCTTTTGTAAAGTGTCAGATTTTCAATAAATATAAAACAAAATTGCATTTGAAACCATATCTTTAGTTTGTTATACAAAGTATCCAGGGCCGGCCATGGGCCAGGGCAAGCAGGCCCACAGCCCAGGGCCTCAATTTTGGGGGGTGTAGTTAAAATTTATAATATTGATATATTAAAATATATCTTTGCCAGCGAAACAATTTGACAACTCAATTGTTGTAGCTTAGCGGGTGAGCCACATCTACACTAGCTTTAGTTTGCCAGTTCGATTCTTGGTGGTGCTTTTTATTTTCAATTGTTATCATTTTTCAATAATATTTCCATCTTTCTCTAAATTTCAATTACTATTATTTTACAATAATAATAATTTTCAATTGTTATCATTTTACAATAATATTTCCATCTTTCTCTAAATTTCAATTACTATTATTTTATAATAATAATAATTTTCAATTGTTATCATTTTACAATAACATTTCCATCTTTTTCTAAATTTTAATAACATTTCAATCTTTCTCTAAATTTTAATTACTATTATTTTACAATAACACTTCAAATTTTAATTACTTTTATCTTTCTCTAAATTTTATTAAATTTTAATTATAAAATAATTTGTATGTAATCAATTAAAATTTATAATGAGAATTAAAATCATATCTTATTCTCGATTATTTATTATGACTCTTATAATTTTATTTTAATTTATTTTGAATTTAATTGCTATGTATTTTTAGTGTAAATTTTTTTGCACTATCAATATATCACAATCACTCAATTATATTACTTTAAAATAACTTAAAATAAAAGTCAAACATTTCCAACAAATTAACAGTTGTGATTAATTGACACAAATTAACAGTTGTGATTAATTGACGGTGTAAAATTTCTGTACTGTCAGCGAGTAAAACTTATTTTTTTGTTAGGGGTTTTTTTTATTTTTTGCCCTGGGCCTCTAAAAAGTCGGGACCTGCCCTGAAAGTATCCTCAAACAAAGAATTGACATAGGAGTTTTAGGTTTCACCACAAAGTTTACAAGAAATTTAAAACCATAAGACCAAAATGATTATTCTAAGATTCACTAGAATTCCTATTTATAATACTGAAATAAAAACTTAAACCAAAATAGGAAAACTTAGCATAATGTAAAAAATTTCCCCGTATTTTATTTTCTCTTTATTTTTTTCTCACATTCGAAATCTGCACTTCACTCTATTTTTTCTTCTCCTCACTTTTTCATTTGTTTATTTTTCAACTTCTCCCTCATTTTCAACTTCACCTTAAACTCTCTCTCATTCACTCTTTCATAAATGCTTCTTTTAGTTCTCCTAGAATTTACCCGTGTAACAAATTTATTGTTTCTCAACTCAACGAGCTTGCACTTTTCATTCTTTAGATTGTCAAGAGTGTCTTTAGCAAATTTCTTGCTCAACTGAGCAATCATTTGTATTAACACTTACATGATATGAGTTTATAAACTTCTAGTTGATGAGTCATTGTTCTTGTCATCTCTTGATTAACCTTGATCATTTTAAATCTTTTATAACACAACTAGAATAGTCTAAATCTTTTATAACATAAACTAAAAATTTAATTAAGAACATAAAACTAGACTCAATTTATTAAAAATAAATGAATAAATTAGACTCGATTTACTTACAAACATAATAAGGCAATTTTATTTTTTTTTTTAAAATTGAATAATAGATAATGATACCTAATTTATTCTCCCAGTTGTCATGAATTAACTTTGACTCTTAGAGTCATTCATTTTAATCATAAATAGCACCAACAACTACTTATAGGACCACTAATATATTTGGTGAAATAATACATTTTTCATTTTTTTCTCATGTTTTAAATATGACATTTGAAGTCATACCAATCACGTGAAAATAGATATTATATATTTTAAAAAATACAAAATGATTGTAAAATCTAACCACAATTAAATATATGTATTGCTCATCAATATATATATAAAAAAAAAACATATTCTCGATCAATTACCTCTAAACTTAGCCGAGAAATACCATTAAGGTTAATTATTTGTTCTGTCTCTCATTTGTGTTCCTATAGTTTATTGTATTTTTTTTTCCAATCCAGGATGATTTTGGTTTTGGCGATTCTTGAACAAAACAAGCAATTGTTTGATTACGGTGTAAATTTTATGAGTCGTCAAAGTTTTTCAATTTAATAACAAATTTTTGTTGTTGTAAAATTCGTAAAAAAAAGTGAGAATGTGAGTATTTGAACTACCTAAAAAAAACTATTTTTTATATTTTTGGTGGCAAATTTATAATCACTACAAATAGTATTATAGATTATTTTTATGGTCATTTTGAGATTTTTCTCATATATATATTTGGGGCAATATATTATCAGTGCATTTTTAATATATATATATATATATATATATATATATATATATATATATATATATATATATATATATATATATATTTATATATATATATTTTTGAAATAAAATAAAGAAAACATCTCTAATATAAGAAAATCAATTTATTGTTCTGAAATTCACTCTTCTACCCTTGTTAATTTGGTAATTTGTTTTTCCAACCAAATGTCAAGTTCCATTTCAATTGTCAATTTTACTAAAAAATTGGAATGAATCATCTATTTCTCTTATGACATCAAACTGTATTCGGACAAACTATCTTTAATAAAAAAGTAAAAAAAAAAACAACAAAAAGCAAGTCTACTGAAAAAGAAAAAAATCTCCATCTTTCCTCTGCATCAATTTACTGGTACAAGCTTCACCAACTTTATTTTTTTAGACTATAATTTATAAATTTCTTCTTTTCTTTGAAATAAAAGATATATGATATTATTATTGAGAAATATTACATAAAAATAAAAGAAGGTGAGATTGAGTTGAGAAATGGTTTGGAAGATGGAGATGATCGTAGGAATATGAATGAGACCACAAATGATTGAAGAAAGTTGGAAAAGTGAATTAGTGGAAGAACTAGAGTTTTATGGGTTCGTTGAAGAGTTGTTCTTGTTAAAGAGTTGTTTTTGAGTGCAAAACGAATATTTAGTCAATTGAAAGGTGGATGGAAGTTCTAGATTTTTGAAGAAGGTGAGATGAATTTGATGGGTATGGTATGAGTTTATTCTTTGAGTTGAAGGGTAATTTATGGGCCTGTGAAGAAGATGTTTTAATTTTGGAATTTCGAAGAGATTTGTCCTTTGCATGAAAGTGTATTTTTTTAAGAATGTTATGAACAAAAGACTTTGAATGTGGTACAGGTTCTTGATATTATGGAGAAAAAAAATATATGAAAGTGGGGTTGATTTTGGTTAAAGGGAGAAAAATAAGGGGAGAGAAGTTTTGCTTATCTTATAGAAAGAAGTGAAAAAAAATAGAAAAACAATGAGAAATAAATGCTTAAGAAAATAGGTGATGATATTGTGAGTCTCCATGTACATAATATCAGTTTATTATCATCATTATTAAAATTAATAAATACACCTACTAAAGTGGTGTATTTCATAATACAATTAATTTATATAATTTACCTCAATAATCTATATTTCATAATATAATTCATATTTATATATATAATTTAAAATTCATATTTAATTAAATTTGGTTGAATTCTAATTAGATATTTAAATTTTTAATAGTATCTTTTCTGATTTAATATATGATTCAGTTTTAATTATATTTTGTGCAATATATCATGAAATATATCCATCATTATATAGGATACCAATCTTCTTTATTTGTTTAAAATATAAAATATTATTATTTAATTTATAATATTTTTTTATTTAAATCATGTTCTATATTTTCTTTTAAATTTATGTTCTTTTTGTAAATTATGTTCTATTTTATTTTTTTATTAAAATCATTTTCTATTTTTGAAAAAAAAATGTTCTTTTTGTAATTATTTTATATTTTATCTTTTTATTAAATTCATGTTATATTTTGTTTTTTTTTTTCACTTATCAAGTTCAACCTTATCATTTTCATAATTATCTTATTTTCATGATTACAACTTATATTTTATTATTGTTTTGAAAAAATCTTTATTTTATAATATTTGTGTTACACAATTAATGATATTAAAATTTAAATTTATGATGAGCTATTAGTATTATTTTATACCACTCATACCATAGAGTCTTTATAATAATGTTTTTTTAAGTATTTAATGAAAGTGCAAAACAAAAAAAACAATGAAAAAAAATAAAACTACTGATCTAAAAACACAAAAAATGTTATTTATTAATATAAAAAACATACCGTATAAATTTGTCACATTTATACCGGAAACTAATTAAAATATATAAATTTAATTTAAAAATATAACTAATTAAAAGTTATAAAATTTAAAATAAATATCATATAAATGTGTCACATTTATACCGAAAACAAATTAGTCTTTAGATTCTATAATAGATAATATAATATTTTTAATCAAAATATACTTTATGAAATTAGCTTTTTTAATAACATTAAATATTTTTAAAAATTATAATTTAACTTAAATCATAAAAGAAACAATTTAACTTATATTTATATAATATTTTAAAGCAAAATTCTATTTTTTTGTTTAATCGATCAATAAATTAATCTAATATAAAACATGACATTTGGTCTAAATTTTGCAATAAATTTGATATTTGCTTATAAACTATCAAAATATGATAATAACAATCCTAAAAAAATCATTTTTTAAAAATTAAAATAATCATTAAAACATAATAATGATATTATTTTTTAAGGTTTCTCCTGTATGGTCATTCATACAATAATTATTACTTTTTTTCAATTAAAGAAAATAAAAATAAATACATTTAAAACAATAGATGAATCCAAACAAGAAAAAGTATGTTGTTTTTTAATTATTTTTGTTATTGAAAAAAATAATATTTATTTATGGAAAAAATACATTGTTGATTAAAATATTTGTATATAGAATATAGACTCAAATATATTAACTAATGAAAAACAAAAACAATATTTGTATATGAAAAATTTTACTCGCGGTTCGGTTCAGTTTTGGAGGATATATTTTAAAAAATCTGATCCGATCTAATTTAGCGATTTAATTTGAATTGGTTTTTGGAAATCCAAATTTAAAATTATATTTTTATTAATATTATAAAAATACTAATAAATCATAAGTTTCATATAATATATAACATATAGTATATTAAAAGTTAATATTACAAAAAAAGAATGATCGATTATGAGAAATAAATAAAACAATAAAAATAAATAGATTAAATCAAGCTAATAAATAGTATTATAAAATAATTATCATCCAATAATAAATTTACATAACATATCATACTAATAAAAAATAAATAAGTATATAAATATATATACATTCGGTTCGGTTTGGATCGGTTTTGAAAAATCAATTCAAAATTCAATCCGAACCGAACGGTTTTCACAAAATGACATCCAAACATATCTAATAAATTTCAATTTTTTGAAGTTTGGATCGGTTTGCGGTTTTTATTTGGATTTGAACACCCCTAATTGTTGATACAAATATTTTTATAAACGTAAAAAATTGTATTGTTAATACAAATATATTTATAAACGGAAAAGAATTGTATTGTCGATACAAATATTTTTATCAAAATAGGGAAAAAATATTATTGATACAAATATTTTTATAAATTGCAAAAGGAGTATTTTTTATACAATTTTTTTTATTAACGGAAAAAATTTAATATTGATAAAAAATTATATAAATAAAAAAAGTGTTTTGTTGATATAAATATTTTTATAAATGGAAAAAAATATATTGTTATTACACATATTATTGATACAAATATTTTTATAATTGAAAAAAATGTGTTGATGATACAAATATTTTTATAAACAATAATTTATATATATTAAAAAAATGTGCGTATCCGTCCAGAACTCGTGCGAATGCATGAGTTTTTCTTACTGATTTGTTGAAATAAAATAACCAAAACAATCATAAAAATAAAGAAAATAGATAATAAAGAAGAGGGCAAAGTTATAACCAATCCAATAAGTTATAACTTCATTTCAACTCTTATAAAAAAACTTCATTTCAAAAAAAGAGAAATATCCCTTTAATAAAAAAAAAAACATTCTAGTTAAAAGACTATGCAAATCTTCATATTAAGTAGGGGTGTTCAAAACCAAACCAACCAAATATAAAACCGCAAACCAAACCAAACCAAACTAAACTGAAACTGAAAAAAATCGCATTTGATTCGGATTTGTTTGGGTCATCTTTTAACAAAACTGCACGGTTCAGTTCGGTTTGCAGTTTGTATTTTATAAACCCAACCAAACCGAATCAAACCGCATTATGTTACAACCTAACTTTTACTTAACTCATATCCAACCCAAACTTAAACCTATTATACCTTAGCCTTATGATTATGAATAATTTTCTCATCCTTACACATATCATTTCAGTCCCGATCTTCTCAAATCTTTAATAGCATTATTGCGTCTTCTTTGCCACATACATCTTCCCTTTTCTTCTATAATCTCTACTCTCTTATATTATTTCTTTTTCACCTTCTCATTTTTATGCAAATGTTCCTTATTTTAGTTTAGTTATTATCACACATTTTCTTCTCTAATCTCTCAACTCTTTTGTTTTTTCTTTTTCATTTTCACTAATCTCTCGTCTCTTCTATTTTTTTTCATTATAATAATTTTTATATTATTTTATGCTATTATTTTATGTTTATTATTCCATTTTTGTCTAATTTAATTTTTACATATTAAATGGAGAGTTGTTGTCAAAATATGACGAGTTTTGTTGTTATATGATAGTGTATGAATGTTGTAAACTCGGTTTTTTGCGAACTGACTCCTTGCTCTTTTTCTTTTTTTTGATTTTTATATTTTTTTTGCAAGAGTCGCCACCGACTTTTATTTTATCCAACATTTAGGAAAGGCATAAAAGAACAGGAAAGACCTTTTGACAGATTTTGGGTTCGGGGGGTTGGTTATACAAAGGGAAGGTTTTAAGCACCCTTTGTATCCATGGTTATCCATGGGCTCTTAGTTTTTCTTAGATCACTTTTGCTCTTGTTTGATTTTTAAAATAAGCTCGGCAAGACATTAAGCCTTGTGCCTACATACCTCCTCGGTGCAATGGAGAAGTCAGAGCTAATGTAGTTCCGCTTAAAAGGGAAAATGGTTTTTTTTTTTTAAAAAAAGGAATAAACACTTTATCGTCGTCAGAGAGAAATACTCAGCCATTGATCTTGATCATGAGAACAAATAGATTCTTTGCATCACAAATGAAAGAAGGGCTCCAACTCGGATGAAAATCAACGAGTATGACACTATCTCTTTCACGTGGAAAAGATTCCATTATATCAATCAATCTCAAAATCGTGGGGTATCATAACTCACTACAACATTTAATCGTGTCTAAACTTTGAAAGAAAAGCCACTAAAGGCAAAAGGTATTTTATAAGAAAAGATTTTTAAAAGAGGTTTTACAAACATAAGAAGATTTTGGAAAAAAGGGAGAAGATTTTGAAAATTTAAGAAGTGGGAAGAGATGAAGAGGCTATCCTAGTGCTTAAAATAAAAGTTTAAGGAGAGAATGATCTGACCAAAATAAGAAACCAACAGTTGACCGACGCATTACCACTTGGGGATCCAGATGAACTTATTATCTTTAGCACCACTTTGCATTAATCACATTAAAATTCTGATGAAAATCGGGCAGAGTAACGGCTGTTTTCGGGTAAAATCCTTATCTCAATGCCTCGGAATTAACCATCAAGGACTTTCAAGGAAATACCTGCATACACAAACAAACAACAATCAAATGCCAGACAGAACAACCACAGAGTAATAACATAATAAGGGTCCAGAGGCACTAAATCCATAAGTCCGAATCTCCAAAATGCTAGGGATAGTAACCAGTAGTCCAAGAGGGAACCTTAAGCGTTTTTTAGATTTTTGTTGTTTATTAGTGTTTTAGCATAAAAGTAAAGTATGGTCCAAGTGGACAAAAAGAAAATAGCGGAAACATAAACATAGCGTCCAAATGGACAAAGAGAAAATAGCGGAATATAAACGTCCAAATGGACAAAGAGAAAATAGCGGAAACATAAATAATATGTCCAAGTGGACAAAGAAAAATAGCAGAAATATAAATAATACGTCCAAATGGACAAAGAAAAAATAGCAGAAATATAAATAATATGTCCAAATGGACAAAGAAAAAATAGCAGAAATATAAATAATATGTCCAAGTGGACAAAGAAAACATAACAGAAACATAAATAATATGTCCAAATGGACAAAGAAAAAATAGCAGAAATATAAATAATATGTCCAAATGGACAAAGGAAAAATAGCATAAACATAAATATGATGAATGATAAAATAAAGTATAAAGCAAGAAATATAAAGAACAATATAATAAAATGCGGAATTTAAAGTTAATTGTTAGTATGTTAGCACGTGAATCATCTTGAAGCTAGTCAAGTATATTCACGATGTTAGTGAAGATCGATGGTGAGTGAATGATGATCTCGGATTTAAAATTAATGAAAATTTATCAGAAGCTTGATAGAATCATAGCGACTACACGATAAATTTCCAAAAGTCTTAAAACAACTGCATACAATCTCTGCCATATTTGATCTTTTATTCTGATTCGGGACAAAGGAAAAAGATAAGAAACAATATCAAATAATATACAAAAATAAATATAAAACAAATTAAACTTAATTCATTCTTTTTGTGATTTTTTTTTGGAATTGATTTTAAGTTAATTAACAAGCTAATTAAACAAATAATTATACAAATAATTAAACTTAACAAGAAAAATATTATTTTATATGTCAAAAATTAGATTATAAAAAATATAAACCTAAATCTAAAAGGAAAATATTTTTGGAGTTTTTTGATTGGTTAAAAATAATTAAAAAAAAGCAATATTTACATAATTACTAATTAATTAAGCAATATAAATTAATTATGAAAAGAAATAAAATATTTTTATGTTAAAAATTAAATAAACATTTTATCAACTTAAAACTAAAATTAAAACATTTTTTTTTGAGAAATTGAAAATATGCATAAATATGGAGTTTTTAATTCATGAACTCCTAACACTACTACATATTAAAAATTACATTGTACTTACTCTATGATGTTCCAAGAGTGGAATAGAGTGATTGAAATTGATGGAAAGTGGCTATTTGAATGAGCCTTGATTTTTACAAGTTTCTTGAAACTTTTGAAAAATATAAAACTTATGCTATGCTTTTGGAGTGTGTTGTTATTCTTCTCTTGTTCCTCCTCCTCTTTTTTCTCCCCCTTGAATGAAGAAAATGAAGTTCTATTTATAGGCAAAGAGTTTGATCTTGGAAGCCTTGCAAGTGGAAATTGTCATGATTGATTTTGTGGAAAAAATATGATAATGGAATATTTTCAATGAGTGTATTTCTTAACCATGGTTAAAACACTCAAGTATTATTCTCTTCAATCTTGCAATAATATATTTAAACATCTTGAATTGGTCTTGATTGGCAACCATAAGCATCTTTGATAATATCTTTGAATTATCTCACTTTAATTAAACTTTAAATGAATAAAATTTAATTAAAATGAAATAAAAATGTCATGAATCATGGATGGGTCGTGGATGCCCTTTAAACATATGAGAATCAAGATTGAATCACAAAATAATTGGCCTTTTTGAAAAAAAAATCAAATTTTGGTCATTACTTGTTTCATGCATTTTTCCAAAAAAGGTCAACTTCATCAAGGCATATCTCCCTCAATTTTGATCCTATGAAAGTGTTCTTTAACTTTTTGGAAAGCCCAAGATGTCCTCTACAAGCCACTTTGGAAGCGTTTTTGCATTTGGAGAAGTTATCTTGATGATATGGGCTTTGACAAAAAACTGCTTTTTGTTGACTTTGAAAATGACCTGTAATGTTTTGGCTTATATCTCTTAGGCGGAAGCATTTCTTGACCTTGGTCCCAACATCAAAGTTGTAGAGAATTGAATTTCCTTGAGAATGATCTTTGGTTGGAATTTTTATGATAAATTATGAGAGAGTTATGGTCGGTCAAAGTTCAGTTGACTTTTAGGTAAAAAACTCTAATTTTGCAATTTTGAGTTTTGTCGATTTCTGAACTTTTCTTGATGAATTATGATCAACCATTGATCACATGATGAATCTTTTTACAAAATATGGATGTTGACCAAAAATTGCATTTTTGACTGTCTGTTGACTTTTTGGTCAAACTGGTCGTCTGTTGACTGTTTGAGCTGTTGACTGTGCGTCCGAGCGAATCGAAGTTTGAAAATTTGTCTGGTGGTACTTTGAGACGTATGTAGATCCATGAAATCCATTTGAGGTCTCAAAAACTCGTTCTCCTGAAAAAATAAAAAAACCTAGTTAGGGACTGTTTGTGTAGGAGACAGTTAGGCGTACCTGATTTTTGTGCAGTGTTGAGTCTCTGTTGACCACGTGATTATCAGAAGACTTCTAGAACAAAATCTTGGAAATTTGAAGTGCGAAAAATTGATTTGACTGATGGTACAAACACGGAGAATTGCGCTGATAGCGGCTTTGACTGGTAACTAGCTGTCCGGGTATTAATGTAACAGTTAAAGTGAAAATTCAACAGTTAAAGTTAATTTTTTCTTTTTTTGTTTTTGTTGTGTTAATGGTGAAAAATTTATTTACCTGAGCTGTTAGAAAAACACAAACATAATAAATAAATAAAATATACTGTACGCGAACGAAAATACCGATAATAACCTTGAAAAAAAAATATTTAATGCACAGAAAAATAAATATTTAACACACATAATATTATCTTGATAATTAAACTACCGTACGACAGATAGTACAACATTTAATACTAACAGTACAAATATTACATAATATAATGAACAGTACGACAAATAAAATAAACGGTACACTATTTGAAAGCGACAAATACAACAAACTTTAAAAATGACGATTAATAATCCATGCTATGAACAACAGAAAATAGATGATCGGAAGTGTAACCATCGCAGGTCCGCATTTTTCAGGACTATGCAGACAGAAGAAGGACATGATCACCGTAAAAATAGTGATGACTATAAGAAAAAGTGTATCCATCCACTTTGCCATTTTTGCCGAGGAAGAAGAGAAAATAATTATGAGATAGAAGTTTGAGAAATTTGGGAGATGAGTGAAATTTGATGTGAGAATTTATGGAAAAAATGAGGAGTATTTATAGAGTGAAAAGAGAGAGATAGAGACGTTGGGAGTGGAGTGTACCGTTTGAATAGTAGTAGGATTTGAAAAAAAAAAGTATGGTAGGTTTTGAAAAGAAAAAGGGTATAGAATAAAGCTAGGATTTGATTTTGAAAAAAAAAGATTTGAAAAGAAAGAAAGAGATTTTGAAAAAAATAATATAGTATAAAAATAAAAATTAGTGGGAAATAAAACCAATAATAATTTAATTGTTACCAGTATAATCTGAAACCCGGACTCCGCGCCTGCAAATTTTAATTCTGCACGAACTGCGTCAGCATTATTTATCTGAAAATAAATCTCAAATAAACAGTGTATGAAGTGATAAACAGTATTTGGCGTTTATGAAAGGATAAATTTAACAGCGAACCAAAATACTGTATAAAAAAATTCTAAAAATTGAGTATTCATAAAATCAGGATATTTATGAAATAAAAATCCAAGATTGTATAAAAATCCAAATTTTTAGACAGAAGTCTGTTGACTTCTTTTTTTGAAAAAAGAACGAGGGCGAATTTTGGGGTATAACAATAATGATCATAACACTTAGAAAATGATGGGATCTCAGAGGTAAAAAATTGGGGTGCAACAGATGCCCCTATTTAAGTTTCTTCTATCCGGAGACACGATGATTGTAAATCTTCGTTTTAACGTGATGGAAGAGACTTAAATATATAAAAAAACACAATTTTTGAACCTGAGATGCAATGTAATGCTTATGATTATGAATGCATATGATTTCCACGAGATGGAAACAGGACACCAATGGGGAGAAGTAAACAGACTCCGCTAGGGAAAAGGTATACGTCATCTAGGAATAGAATCAGACTTCACACAAGAAAGAAACAGTTGACAAAAGCTTTCAAGATAAAACATGATTGAACTTTGAGAAGAGAATATCTGAGGCATACATGAATGTGGCTACATAAAATGAATATCAAGGTAAAACATGATTGGACAACATCAAATGACAATCAAGGTAAAACATGATTGGGCAACATCAAATGACAATCAAGGTAAAACATGATTGGGCAACATCGAATGACAATCAAGGTAAAACATGATCACAGGTCCATCAAGGTAAAACATGATTGGATGTCATTAAGGATAATCAAGGTAAAACATGATTGGATAATCATCAAATGACAATCAAGGTAAAACATGATTGAAAAATACCAAATGACAATCAAGGTAAAACATGATTAGAGAATACCAAGTGACAATCAAGGTAAAACATGATTAGAGAACACCAAGGTCAATCATGGTAAAACATGATTTGAACTTTAAGAAGAAAATATCAAAAGCGTTTTAAGATAAACCATGAATGCAGCAGCATCAAACGACAATCAAGATAAAACATGATTGAACTCAGATATTCAAGAGTGACTTTGAATGAGGTAATAACACTTTATTGGGAATTGGGACATCCATATAAGCTTTGAATAAAAGGTGACAAAGTTCTGAAAAATTGTCAGAACAAACAAGACATATCATGAAGAATATCAGATAGATACAGACAAAACGAATCAAAAGGATAAATTTGTTTTGGTAGGTGCCAAGTAAGTTGGACTTTGATCTCAAGGTAAGATGTTGACAACAACAGGACCTTAGAAGAATGTAAATGAGCATGATTTTGTTTTTATGCATGATGTTAAAGTTTTCTAAGCATGATGAATGCTCAATGCAATGTAGTTATTCATGACGACTGGGATTGACTCTTTTGTGAGGCAAGATTGGAGCTTTGATTCCTCAACACAGGAACTCTAAAAAAAATCCGCTTGGAAAGAAGATGCATGAACAAACTTCTTGTCACACTGATAACTGTATCAAACAAATGATCCTTTGAGAATAACTGATAAACTAGGCTTGAGTATTGCTGAAGAAGATTGCCCCTGATTGAATAATTGTTGCAAGTTAACTGATCATGGCTTCAGTTGAACTATGTTGGGGATGAACTGATCACGGATTCAACTCTTGAAATGAATGTTGGGAAGACTTGCTGTAATACGGTGAACTGACTTTTATAATTGAAATGTCGCGGTTAAGCATGAGTCGCCACCGACTTTTATTTTATCCAATTTTAGGAAAGGCTAAAAGAACAGGAAAAGACCTTTTAAAAGATTTTGAGTTCGGGGGGTAAGTTATGCAAAGGGAAGGTGTAAAGCACCCTTTGCATCCATGGTTATCCATGGGCTCTTAATTGCTTAGCTCACTTTTTAAAACGTTTGAATTGTTTGAAAAGATTTTTGAAAGAAGAACTTTAGCTTGTAAATAAGCGTAGTCTTTTTGAATTTGATTTGAAAAGAGTGGGAAAAAGAATTTTGAATTCTAGAGCAAGCAATTAATAGCAACTACCCTAAGTTTAAAAGTTTTGTTCTTTTAGTCTTTCAGGTGAAAGGATCTATCCATGCCATAAGAGGGCAGGAAGTCTTTCAATTGGATGTGATCGGGTCATCGAAAATATCGTTCGCCATAAAACTGTCCCTACCATAAAGAGGGCAGGTAGTCTAAGGGAAGGATATAATAGTCATTAATCTTTTTAGGCATCATGCGAGGATACCTTAGCAATAAGACAATCATCTTTATTTTTCCGAGGCAACATCGAGGGACTAGATGATTTTTATTCTTTAAGGCAACCTTGCTTTAGGTATCCTCGGAATCGAGGGACTTTGACTATTTAGCATAATTAGAGGCAACAGATTTATAAGGCAACAGGCAACAAGAGAGGTTACCCTAAAGGTGAGTGTGTGCACCAATCACGTGGTCAACTTCAATGACATTTATCGTATAAGTTAGTGATCTAGGTTCAGTTAATAATCTTGCACTCCCTATTTTACTAACCACGCAATTTAAAATTGCAGAAATTAAAGGCAGAAAAATAAAAGCTCCTACGCTATTACAATAAACACCTGCGGGGATGGGGGAAATTAAAAGACAACATAAAAAAAAGGGAAAAATTAATTTCCACATCTTCTTTGCCTTGATATTCTCTGAATCTTTGATTGACTCTGATCATCTGAGAAAATAATTGAAAATAAATAGCAGTGAGTGTAGGAGAGATTCATCGACATTTGAAAATAAATCCTAACTTATATTACAAGGCAAAATAAAAATCAAAATAATATTTAAACAAAAAAAGAGCCAGAAACTTAGCTTTTTGATTGAAGGCGCATAATCGGAGAATATTGATTAATCCTGAAAATTTGAACAAAGCAAGAAAAAGGTTAGTGCATTGATTGATCTAAACCCTAATAGTTTACAAACCCTAAAGGGTTTGTTAAGAAAACTTATTGCGACCTACAAGGTTTGTAAGGCTAAAAGATGCATTAGTGGATAATGCCTACCAATCCTAAGACTTATAAATAAATCGAGGTTAACCAACCAAAAAAATTCAATTGATTAAAAACACATGCAAACATAATAATTTTTAGGGTTTAAAAACAATTAATAAAATTATGGAAAAATCGAGTTTTCGAAAAATAAATAAAATAAATAATCACATAAAAAATATTAATTTTATTAAACATTAAAAGGGATTTAGAAAAAACATTAAAAAGAAAAAAGAGGAAAACAAAAACAAAAGCTATGTAATTAGAAATTAATAAAAAATAAAAAGTGACTTAGCTCTGGATCTTGTGTTGCTGGTCTATGATGGTCTATGGTGCGCACGTAGTCCCTAGGACGTTGGATCAGATTGTGTATCAAGCCAGTGGCTGGGATCTGAGGGGACATTGTAGCCTCGCGTGAAGACGCTGCACTGGATCTATGGACAACTTAATTCAAAATGAATGATGAAAATAACCTGGCCAAGCCAGGGTTCGAACACGCATTCCCAGGGGTAAATAATTGCTTCTTCTTGCCAACTATGCTGGACGTTCAAGTTGTTAGTGGGATGATCAAAAAGATATATATATAAAAACCAAATTAATGAAAGGGAGAATCAAACAGTCAACATTGGGGCCCACAGATTTTAAGTGGGACGAATCAAATAGGAGGGAATTGCCACGCATGCGTTTTGCCATTTGAAACTACCAATCATATTCCAGGGTTTGGACATGTCGACGGTCATCCCCTTTGGGAAACCCTGGTTCTTCTGATGAGCCACCGCGGACGGTGGTTTCCACCCTCTTCTCCGGCGACACCTGCATAAGTCACGTCGAAACAGAAAAAAGATACACCTATCCCACGTAAAAAGGGCTCAGGAATTCGAATACGGGCTCGGAATTTCGAATAGATCCCTGGTTCATGTAATCCGAAGGCTTTTCATACCTCGACGGCAACAATGGCAATAGGCGATTCTTGCGTGAAGTCCCACATGTAATGGCCCAGAATAGTGCTAAACTAACAATATAACTCAACACAAAAGTCACATGGCACGGAAAGTGAACACATTAAGAGATTTGGAAATCAAAGAATCATACCTTGTTGGTGATCGCGAGAATACGCATCCCAGGGGTTCAATCTTTTGGAGAAGGACCTGATCTTGCTATTGGGATCCTCAGGAGGCTGATGATGGCCTTAGCTTGATCTGAAAGCAGCCATATAGAGAGATTTTGTATGCCCTAGTTTGTGAATGTTCTTTGCAACTTTGAACCCTCGTTTTTTGCTCTCTAATCCTATTTTTTCCGTCCCCTTTTTTCAGAATAGATCCAAGTACTTATAAGGTTTGGATTAGGTCAGTAACAATGCACCAAATCTCTACAAATTATTTGATTGAAATTTGATTTGAATCTTTCTAAAATTAGCTCAACTTTAATCATATCTCTCCAATATCTCCTTCCATGATTTTGGCTCATATAATTGACATATTGGATAGTTGAAATTGATTATAAGATCAAATATTTGATTTAGAACAATTTATTTTGTATTTTAATTAATTTATTAATATTTAATTGAATAAATCTTCAAGTAAATAAAAATAAATATCATAAAATAAAATAAATGGTCTAAGAGTCTTCATATGGCCCATGGACGCGTTGTAACTTCATATCTTAAGCCCATTGGTTCCGTGATTTTCCTTTGAATGACCCAAACCCTAGTTCAGAGCCTTGTATAGGAGAATTTGTATAGGAGCTTTGTCTTTTGATTTAATTTTGTGTATGGAAAATGGCATGGGCAAATTTTGGGGTATGACAGCTGCCCCTGTTCAATTATCTTAAACCTGAAGATGTAGAGTGGTTTGTATGCCAGTCGGTATCTGAAGGTGGAAGGTGATTGAACACTAGAATACCAAGAAATTTGCCCTAGTTGAAGTAGGGACTTTTGTCGGAGATGGGCTTGTGGATGCCATCTGGTAGTTGAAGTTTGAGAAATGTCGTTTACGCGTTGATCGTGTCATTACCGTTCGTAGTAAATGAATTAGATCTTTTGGAGAGATAATCGTGTCTACATCGTTCGTGATGATAGAATTAGACTCTCTTGTTGTGTCAGTACCGTTCGTAGTAACTGAATTAGACCGTGGACGTCAGTGATCGTGTCTACACCGTTCGTGATGATAGAATTAGACCTCTGAAATTTGATCGTGTCAGTACCGTTCGTAGTATCTGAATTAGATCTTTTGTCGTGTCAGTACCGTTCGTAGTAGCTGAATTAGACTGAGAAGGTCAGTGATCGTGTCTACACCGTTCGTGATGGTAGAATTAGATCTCTGAGAGTTGATCGTGTCAGTACCATTCGTAGTAGCTGAATTAGATCTTGGAAATGATCGTGTCAGTACCGTTCGTGGTGACCGAATTAGATCTTGGAAATGATCGTGTCATTACCGTTCATGGTAGATGAATTAGATCTTGGAAATGATCGTGTCAGTACCGTTCGTGGTGACCGAATTAGATCTTGGAAATGATCGTGTCAGTACCGTTCGTGGTGACCGAATTAGATCTTGGAAAGTTGGAGTTTTCGTTCGTTTGTTTGTACCTGTATTCTGAAAAAGGGTAAGTTTAATCTTTATGCAATGTCATGATGCATGTAATGCGTTTATGTGACGGGATTCTCAAAATAAATGAGAAACTTTGTATGTTTATGGATGAATTTATTGCGAGGTAATGTAATGTATGAATGTGTTTATGTCATATGATATGTGAGTATGATTCATGTTGTCTTGATTGAGAAAATAAGTCTCTGTGTCCTTGTGATTTTGATGTCTGATCTTGTTTTGAAGATGCTCAGCTGGGGGTTTATGATTTCTGCTTGGGGATGATCAGTAACTTGATATACCCTGACTGGGGAGAAAGATATTAGTAAGCCATGTTGGAAAAGAACCAAGTGTCGGAGAACATGCAGCGTTGAAGGTGTAAACTCTGTTGGGGAGCCATGTCTCTGTAGGGACCGGAGTATTTGAAGATATCTTCTTGGTGATTACTCTGTGGGGATATGATCTTGCACAATCAGCTTTGTAGGGAGACATGGGTGTCTTGGATATTGCCCCCAGTATTATAGCAATTACCATTCCTGGATTTGTATTGATCAGGACACCCCCAATAAATACTGATCGAAGTGTCAAACTGGACTTGCATAGGTTTGCCCCTGCTAGTAGGAGCTTGGAAAGATTCGCCTCGCGAGGACTTTATGAGATGTGTACTCTGGGCGTCATGCCCCTCGTAATCATAGGCCCATGACAATGCCCCATGTTGATTGGAAATAGATTCAGATTTACTTGGATGCATGCCCCTGATTATTTTTGGCATCCTTGAGAGATTCTCGGAATCTTGACTTGATTGCCCCTGATTGATTGAGCGAACGTACCATTCCCCTTGTATACGTAGGAGACGTTGCTTCTCGGAGTAATCTTGTCTATCGGGATGACTTCCAGTCATTAGTTATACCCTGTGCAAGTTCTTTCTGATGCTAACATTTGAAATTATGTAGCAGAATATGTTTAATAATGAATTCATGAGATGCAATGCATACGTCTGTCTTGAGTTTTTGAAAAAGCATTAAGACAAGAGATGTAAAAGTGTGATGTTCGTAAAAAAACATGATATTTGTAACAACGTGATGTTTGTAAAAACAGGATATCAACTTAACATTTGTAGTAAACCTTAAGGAGTCGGGATACCTTTGTGGTGGCAGTATGCTTTCGAACTAACCATGCTTCAGTTAGGACTTTCAAGGGTTGTAACGTGGCTTGGTTCGCGGTTTAAGAAACAAAGGATAATGGCTCAAAGTTTATTTGTACCCACCCCTCTTCGTGATGATCTTCAGTCCTAAGCTCAGTTAATTCAACTTATGCATTCAGGTTCCAAGAGACTTTGGATTTGTACCTTTGATAATGATGATGGTTCACAAGCAAAGAGAACTTTTGAGATGGCAGTCACTTCTTCCTTTTGGTAGTCATAACATCGTGTTGTTCAGGAATTTATTGACTTCTTTTTTCATCTTTTTGACATCCCTAACTTTTGCCTGAACTGTCTATTTTGAACTTACAGTCAGCGGGATGCCTTGATTTTTTTTTTGCCTAAGTCATCTTTTGATTTTTGACTTAGCAGGCTTTTCTTTGTATATATGTTTTTTCATTTTTTTCTTTTTGAAAGATATTGACTGCCTTGTTTAATGATTGATGAAACCTCTTTGGGCTCTTGATTGACATCTCCAACACTTCTTTGATGTGTGCGGATGAACGCTTGTGGTTGAAACCTTTGTCGAAAGGTGTACTGAATGATTTCTCTTAAAATAGAATGCAAAGCCAAATTAACTGAGAACTGCCCTGCCCCAGGTTATGATTATGGGTTTTAATTAGCACAAGAAAGAAACTTCTACTTCTTAGGCTCAAAAGGGGTTGACAAGGGATTAACATCCTTATATCTCCACTGTTTAGGAATTGAAACAATGCCTGTACATCGTCAGCATAGTCCGTTCAAAAGCATAATGTATGGGGTTGCGGTATCGTTTTCGTCATCCTCCCTCAAAAGGTATACAACTTTAGCAGGAGTTGAATATCACAAAACATATGCAAAGTAAAGACATAATTTAAAATGAGTGATAGCGAAATAATTTATTCAAGACATACATATGCAATGCACTGATGATGATTATTAAAACAGATAATGTCTATCATGAGTCAAATGTTTAAACAAACAGAAAAGAAACATGCAAATGAAAGTAAATCTAATGATCCAAAGTTCGTCCGTCTAGACGTCAATCAGTCTTGTCATGACTAGGCATAAGAGCGGTGATCACCACTGGAGTTCCAGGAGGGTTGAACTTGATTTCTCCGTTATTGATCAGATCTTAAATCTTATTCTTTAATGTCCAGCAATTGTTTGTGTAATGTCCAGGAATGTTGGAATGGTACACGCACCTTGTATTGAGATTTATAGTAGGAGTAGAATGTGTTAGCATTCTTAGGAGGGTCCTTTAGAGTAATTAATTCGATCTTCAATGGATGTTGTAATGCTTGAGCCAATGACATATTGATCTCGGTGAATTGACGCTTAGGTACGTCTGGCTTTCTTCGTTGTTGTGGGACTTGGTGTAGAGATTCAGAGTATCCGGGTTTCGAGCTTCCGGAATGTGTATCTGATTGAGAAGACCAGAACGGGTCATGCTTTAGACCATATCTGTAGAGGAGTGTCAAAACGAGTCATACATTAGACCATATCTGAGGAGGAATATCAGAACGAGCCATACATTAAACTATATCTGTTGAGGAATAGCAGAACGAGTCGTACGTTAGACCATATCTGTTGGAATGTCAGAACGAGTCATACATTGGACTATATCTGTTGAAGGATATCAGAACGAGTTATTCATTAAACCATATCTGAAGGGGAATGTCAGAACGAGTCATACATTAGACCATATCTGATGAATAATGCCAGAACGAGTCATACATTAGACCATATCTGACTGAAGATACCGGAACGGGTCATACATTGGACCATATCTGATAGGGAATACCGGAACGGGTCGCACATTAGACCATATCTGATAGAGAATGCTTGCTTGTTAGAGTCGATGAGTTATTTGACGAAGTTTTGGAATGTAAAAGGGCTTGTCAGAATGAATCTCCACCTCGATTATATCTGAGAGGAATGATTGTCGAGGCGGAACCTGAAAACAAAGTATGCAATGTCATGAATGAAAATGCAATGTTTTCAAGGATCTTTAGGAGTTAAGTTAGCAACATTGGAAAGTGATTGGGTCGCATATTTGTTTGAAGAGTTCTGACTCTTGTCTTTGAACATCCTTCTTTGAGAATCAAGCTCACCATATCGAGTGGGTCATCGCCTCTGATTCGGGATACTTCTGAATTTGAAGGTACATGGCTAGAGGAAAATAAATCCTCTTGCCCCTTGATAGGTATCGAGTCTCTGGATTGGAAGGTACGTGGCCAGAGGAAAATAAATCCTCTGCCCCTAGATAGGAATTCAGTTCTTGATAAGAGCACCTGAAATTGTGCGCCCTAAATTCCTAAGATCCTTGAAAGGGTTAGTTGATCATGTTATGCTTATGTTGTCATGATGCCATGCAGATGCAATGCATTAAGTAAAGCATAAGGTCATAAGGACGAGATGTCCTACAGGAGGACCCTGCAAGGAAATAAAGGTTAGAGCATAAGATAATGAGGACGAGATGTCCTACAAGCAAATCTTGCGATGAAACAAAAAGGTTAGATAACAAGCAAGTCACGCAAGAGTCCTTAAGTTTAAAGGCTTGCATGAAGTATGACCAGGTGACTACCCTTCCCCAAAGGTACTTCTAAGGATAAGGATGATATCAGCGACGGGTTCTACCAAGTTACTCAGAATTGTTAGCCCCTCTAAAGCACCCTCGAACATGGTACATGCATACCACGCAATGATACTTTGAGAGAGAACCTATCTGAGTTGTAGTATCGGGTAGCGACTATGCCCTTAACATGCATCAAGAGTAGTCCCCCCACTACGTTCCTAAAGGCCAAGATGGGTTAGAGGTGACTAAAGGTCCTTGAGCTCCGACGCACCCAAAGATACATGCATAAACCTCTCTCATGCAAAAGAGGTACACAATAACCAGTGGAGGCCTAACTCAAGTGCGAACTTCATTTTGACCAACCCCAAGCATGCACAAGGGGGGTCTCCATGACTATGCCGCTCCTATCTTAAGGTGCACTCGAATCCGGGTGTAGGATTTATCTTCCATTCGATACCCAAAACAACCTTGAAAAATAAAACAAACAAACAAACAATTATTGAAGTGATCCTAAACTTTAAGGTAACCCCTCTTTTATTCGAAAGCATCCCCAGCAGAGTCGCCAGTTCTGTAATACGGTGAACTGACTTTTATAATTGAAATGTCGCGGTTAAGCATGAGTCGCCACCGACTTTTATTTTATCCAATTTTAGGAAAGGCTAAAAGAACAGGAAAAGACCTTTTAAAAGATTTTGAGTTCGGGGGGTAAGTTATGCAAAGGGAAGGTGTAAAGCACCCTTTGCATCCATGGTTATCCATGGGCTCTTAATTGCTTAGCTCACTTTTTAAAACGTTTGAATTGTTTGAAAAGATTTTTGAAAGAAGAACTTTAGCTTGTAAATAAGCGTAGTCTTTTTGAATTTGATTTGAAAAGAGTGGGAAAAAGAATTTTGAATTCTAGAGCAAGCAATTAATAGCAACTACCCTAAGTTTAAAAGTTTTGTTCTTTTAGTCTTTCAGGTGAAAGGATCTATCCATGCCATAAGAGGGCAGGAAGTCTTTCAATTGGATGTGATCGGGTCATCGAAAATATCGTTCGCCATAAAACTGTCCCTACCATAAAGAGGGCAGGTAGTCTAAGGGAAGGATATAATAGTCATTAATCTTTTTAGGCATCATGCGAGGATACCTTAGCAATAAGACAATCATCTTTATTTTTCCGAGGCAACATCGAGGGACTAGATGATTTTTATTCTTTAAGGCAACCTTGCTTTAGGTATCCTCGGAATCGAGGGACTTTGACTATTTAGCATAATTAGAGGCAACAGATTTATAAGGCAACAGGCAACAAGAGAGGTTACCCTAAAGGTGAGTGTGTGCACCAATCACGTGGTCAACTTCAATGACATTTATCGTATAAGTTAGTGATCTAGGTTCAGTTAATAATCTTGCACTCCCTATTTTACTAACCACGCAATTTAAAATTGCAGAAATTAAAGGCAGAAAAATAAAAGCTCCTACGCTATTACAATAAACACCTGCGGGGATGGGGGAAATTAAAAGACAACATAAAAAAAAGGGAAAAATTAATTTCCACATCTTCTTTGCCTTGATATTCTCTGAATCTTTGATTGACTCTGATCATCTGAGAAAATAATTGAAAATAAATAGCAGTGAGTGTAGGAGAGATTCATCGACATTTGAAAATAAATCCTAACTTATATTACAAGGCAAAATAAAAATCAAAATAATATTTAAACAAAAAAAGAGCCAGAAACTTAGCTTTTTGATTGAAGGCGCATAATCGGAGAATATTGATTAATCCTGAAAATTTGAACAAAGCAAGAAAAAGGTTAGTGCATTGATTGATCTAAACCCTAATAGTTTACAAACCCTAAAGGGTTTGTTAAGAAAACTTATTGCGACCTACAAGGTTTGTAAGGCTAAAAGATGCATTAGTGGATAATGCCTACCAATCCTAAGACTTATAAATAAATCGAGGTTAACCAACCAAAAAAATTCAATTGATTAAAAACACATGCAAAAATAATAATTTTTAGGGTTTAAAAACAATTAATAAAATTATGGAAAAATCGAGTTTTCGAAAAATAAATAAAATAAATAATCACATAAAAAATATTAATTTTATTAAACATTAAAAGGGATTTAGAAAAAACATTAAAAAGAAAAAAGAGGAAAACAAAAACAAAAGCTATGTAATTAGAAATTAATAAAAAATAAAAAGTGACTTAGCTCTGGATCTTGTGTTGCTGGTCTATGATGGTCTATGATGCGCACGTAGTCCCTAGGACGTTGGATCAGATTGTGTATCAAGCCAGTGGCTGGGATCTGAGGGGACATTGTAGCCTCGCGTGAAGACGCTGCACTGGATCTATGGACAACTTAATTCAAAATGAATGATGAAAATAACCTGGCCAAGCCAGGGTTCGAACACGCATTCCCAGGGGTAAATAATTGCTTCTTCTTGCCAACTATGCTGGACGTTCAAGTTGTTAGTGGGATGATCAAAAAGATATATATATAAAAACCAAATTAATGATTTTTAATATATTAACTTCCAAGTTTTAAATATATAGTCACAAATTAACCCAATGCCTTGGAGTAAACTCCAAGGAATTCCAGACAAATAAGCATAATCAAAGTATTAAGAACTCGGAAAAAACTCCAAAGTGCTAGGGTCAAGGTCTTAATTCTAAGTCCATAGATCCATCCTCCGAGCTTAGGGCATGGTAACCAAAGTTCAAATCCACATTGAGTCTTTTAAGGTTTAAGTTGATTATTAGTATTTTAAACATAAAAATAAAGTATGGTCCAAATGGACAAAATAAAAATAGCATAAGCATAAACATATGTCCAAGTGAACAAAAGAAAAATTGCGTAAACATAAACATATGTCCAAGTGGACAAAAGAAAAAATGGCATTAACATAAAAATGACGATGAATGATAAATGATAAAATAAAAGCATAAAGCGTAAAAAATAAAGGACAATATAATAAAGAGTGTAAAGTAAAGTTAATGGTTAATTGTCAATTTTTAGTAATTTGGGTGATCAATGGTGAGTGAATGATGAACTTGGGTTCAAACTTAATGAAAACTCGTCAGAAGATTGATAGAATCAAAGCAACTACACGATAATTTTTCAAGAGTCTTAAACCAATTGTCATACAATCTTTGCCATTTTTTATCTTTTTCCGATTTGGGACAAGAAATGTAGCGCTATGTTAAGCAATCACCAAGTAACTTATATAGAAGTCACTCTACAACGAGGCCAGTCAATAACGATTTGCATGCTAATGCATGGGACAGAAATGATATGTATATCCTTTTTCAAAAGCGGTGCTGCACGAAAAGAAAAGAGGTAACGGTCTAATCTTCATCAAGAACTCAAAAGAATTTCAATGATATCGAAGATTTTCATCGAACAAAATAAAAGAGATGAAGAAAAAGATAGAATCACATTCAAGTTTCCTTCCGTCTTCAAGTTCAATCACTTAATATTGTGGATTAAAGCACTAAACATATCATTAACTCAAAGCACCGAGAATGAATTAAGTAATTCATCCTATGATAGATTTGAATTAAAGAATGTTTATCCAACTTCGTCAACAGCCTAAGTCCATTGAATTTTAAGAGGAATTATACCTCTAGACTTGAAATTCAAATCAAACATCAAAAGAAAGAAGTAGAAGAATCACCAAAATAAACCAAAAAAGCAACCAAAAACATCATTATGTCAGTGAGCAATTGATTTACACAAGATGTTAATCGATTTGCAGTGTTCAGTTTTTCCAAATCTGCGCAGAAAACAACTGTGTAAATTGATTTGCACAAGATGCAAATCGATTTGCACAATGCTGTTTTTCAAAAAATAAAACAACAAATAAAGGGAGAAAACTTGTTTAAACATTAAACCAAACACCTTGTGATCTTGGATACAATTGTGCACGAAATTACCATCAAATCACCAGTAAATAACACCAAAGTAACACCAAAGGTGTAGCACACATAATCAACAAAGGATCACATCTTGAAGGAGGGAAGTGGAACAAGAAATTACCATTTGAAATCAACTTCTTCAACAACAATCTCCAACAAGCCTTGATCTACCAAGAATGGATGAAGAAATAGTGTTTGGATGAAGGTTTAGCTCAAAAATTAGTAAGATTCATTGTGAATCTCACTAACTTTTTGTGAAAGAAGAGCTTTGAATGATTTGGGAAGGATGGGAAGAGAATTTTCAAAAGTGATTTTGCCTCTCTAAAGCTTATCAAATGAATGACATGAGGCCTCTATTTATAGAATTGGGAGTGAGGGTAGTGGCAAATTGGTAATTATCTTTTAGAGATTAATTTGAATTTAATTGGTTAAAATGGGATTAAAATGGAGTTTATGAAGGAAATTAATTATGGTAATGATGTGGAATATTGGTGATAATAAAAAATGATCAAAGAAATGGAATTGATGTCACAAATGATCAAGTGGTGCACATGTCATCAAATGAAGGTGTATGATAGGATTTGATCATTATGAGGTAGGGAATTAACTATGAGATCAAAAATATTCTCCCCACACATGAAAATGGTGACAAAACCCTTAAAGATCTCACTCAAGACTCTAAAAAGATCTTAACATCTGATCTATTGGAATCAGGGGCAGTTACCTAGAATGGTTCATAATCAGGATATTTGATCTCTATCAAGTCTCAAAATCAAGGGGGGTTTCTCATACAAAAGGATAAGTATTCCTTACCTTCTATTCTGAATCTTTTTCTCTGATTATTTACAAAAATGTGTCATCAAAATACATAGTTTTGTCATCATCAAAAAGGGGGAGATTGTTAGAACAAGTTTTGATGATAATAATGAGTATGTTTGCATGAACAATTTTGATACTCTAATGTTTTTTGCTTTGACCTTTTAACAAACAGGTTCTGAATCTGATGAAAGGCGTGGCCAATACATCAAAAGATACCAAGTACCGCATCTGTGCTACACATGTTCTGATGAACAGTTACAAAACGCTTTCGAAGCTTCTAAAGTTATCACTCTGATACGAAGTCTGAAGAAACCAATATGAAGACCATGTGCTGAAATATTTTGAAGACGCAGTTCTTAAGACTCTAAAGACTTGAAGCTCTGAAGATTCATGTTTCTGAAGATAAAGGATACTGGAGACAATGTGCTGAAGACGCGACTCTTAAGACTATGAAGACTTGAAGTTCTGAAGACCTAACAACTTATTTTCTTTTCTTCCAACTCAGGCTGTCAGCCTCCGAAGTTCAAGAAGAATAAAAGATAATATTATGTAGTACGGGGTACAAGGTACAGACGAATGTTTCGTTCCACTACTATGAAAGGACAAATGTTGTGTACTATCTTGTCTCCCACTATAATCAAGCCGCCAAACTTCTATAAATTCTAGAACTGCCCTCCATCAGATATATTACTATATTGGCTATATAAAGGCTTGAAGACTTAAAGAAGAAGCTGTTAATTCACAATCATATCCATTCTTGAAAGACTGTTCATAGCTTCATTATTCTTAAGTCCATAATCTGAAAAATATCGTTTACATCCAGCTTGTGTATAAGCATTTATTTGTAAACAAACTCTTATTCAAACGGTTGTTTGATTGTTCCTCAAGAGACCGGTTAGTCAGTATTCTTGGGAAGTTTAGGACTAGTGTGTCATAAAGGTTGTTAGTCACTTGCGGGTAGCTTGTGCATTGTATTGTTAGTCACTTGCGGGTAGCTTGTGCAGTGTTAGTCATCGTAAGTTAGCCCATACAATTTTAATCAGTTTGGTTATAGTGGATTAAAACCTCGATTGAAAGAGGCGAAATCACCTTGGCGGGTGGACTAGTCTGGCTTGAGGGTTTCTCAAGTGAACTAGTATAAACATACTTTGTTCCTTCCTTCCTGCACTTTATAATTATTATCAAGAGTGAAGAGTCTGTGGATTTTAAGGGGAGTTGTTTTTGATAAAATGTTTTTTTGTTTAAAACCCTATTCAAACCCCCCCCCTTTATAATATTTTTCACACCTTCAGACATGACATTACATTGTGAAGATCTGAACTCTATTAGATGTCTTACTCAACATGGCTGGACGAGAACCTCAAAAGTTATAATTAACTCATCAGAAATTTTGTCGAAGGCAAGGAAGTTACTCTGGAGCATGTAGACACTAAGGAACAACTGACTATTAGGGTTACTAAAGTCTTATATACAAATAAATATGAGAACAGAAGCAGTAGTCTAGAGACTTGTACTATTGAGAAATTATAGCAATTACAGGTGTGGAGGAATGTAATAGATATTTTACTCTTCCTCTATTTTATGATGCATGATAAGCCTAAGCAAGTTGTTGTTGTTAAAGGATGAAACAAAAGATCTCTGCAAGATCAAATGATTGGGTTTAAAAGGACATGTTCTAAGGAGGTGGCAAGGAAGTTCACTGTCAACACTCCTAAAACATGTGACAACAACAAGAAGAGAAGAAGGATTTTTGACAGGGGTAAAAGGTGGAAGACCACCTGAAGATAATCAAGAAGTGCGTTTCCACAAATGTATGTGTGTTTCCAATTTTTGTACATTTACTCCATTTTTGTCAATTTTTGGCTAAAAAGGGGAGTAAAGTGTTAGTCTTTTAGGATTAGAGAGTGTTGTCTTGTTAAATATATTGACATGTTGATGAAAATTGTAATAGGATTATATTACTGCTTTATAGTTGCTTGCTATATATGCAACTATTTAGGGGGGGCATGATTGTCTGTCATGCTTTATCTGAATTGCTTCTGCTGCTACTGCTATGAACTTGGATAATTCATAATTATGATTATTTGGTTATACCCTTGAGGGGGAGTTTTGGATCCATGAGACAGGGGAGTAATGGTCCTAAGCATGGTGCTGTGTTGCTGTGATGTCAGACGTCATGTCTTGAAATTTGATCTTTGGAGTTTGAAGGAGAGTGTCAATTCTCTATTTGTGTGTGAGGTTGGGTCTCTCTACAAGGGTTTGTTGCGTATAACTCTGATGGTTGCATAGAACTCTTATTGCTTTGTTTATGCATTATTATAGATGATTATTTGAAATAATGTTGATTGTGTATCTCTCCTAAATTGCTTTTTGGATGTTTTGTGCAAAAATTTGTTTTAGCCAAAATATTGCCAAAGGGGGAGAATGTTAGGTTTTGGTTTGTTGGCTGGATTTTACTAAAATAATAAGTTCAGCAAGATGTTGGACAAGATGTCGTAACAAGTTGCTACGACATTCCAACATGTGTTGTTTCTATTTTTGGAAGATATGTTCCTATTGTTCCAGAAGATTTGTTTTGTTATTTTTCAATCAAGCAACGCGTTGAAGATTGGATTCTCTTTCAAAGCTGAAGAGATAACAAAATATTTGATTTGCTTAATTGGATGTCAAAACCTTTTAACCTGCGTTTGAAGATTTGATTTGATTTGATTTGATTTAATTTGCATAAGGTTATAGCCAGATTTAATATCCAAGCCCAAGGGTTGCACTGACTTATAAAAGAAGGAGTCTAAACCTAAGAATATTACGAAGTTGAGCATAAGGATCAATACATCTTAGGGTTTCGTCTATTCTTTGTTTGTGTATGTCACTCATGTATCTTTTAATGCATTGAGATTCACTAATTGTTCATCGTGATTCACTCATGATCTTTTAAGCAAGGGTGTAATATGTTTTATTAGAAGTGTGTTCTTATGTCAATTGTTATTGTTGTTAACAGTCACAGGTGTGTGATTGTGGAAAGTGAGAGGGGGATCTCATATCTAGGGGTGTTCTAGGTAGAAGTTGCACAAGGTAGTAATTAGGTGATAAGTTGTAAACTAGGGTTATTTAGCTTTGAACTAATAATATCATAGTGAATTTCCTTCCTGGTTTGAATGCCCCCAGAGTAGGTGAGTTGCACTGAACTGGGTTAACGATTAGTTGTGTCTTTTACCTTGTGTTTTATACTTCTGTATAATTTATTGGTTTGGTAAAAGTTTTTTGTCAACAGATGATGTCTTAACATCTGTGTTGACATTGTGTTTTAGTGTTTGAACATCAGTCTTGACATCTTTTGTAAAGTGTCAGATTTTCAATAAATATAAAACAAAATTGCATTTGAAACCATATCTTTAGTTTGTTATACAAAGTATCCAGGGCCGGCCATGGGCCAGGGCAAGCAGGCCCACAGCCCAGGGCCTCAATTTTGGGGGGTGTAGTTAAAATTTATAATATTGATATATTAAAATATATCTTTGCCAGCGAAACAATTTGACAACTCAATTGTTGTAGCTTAGCGGGTGAGCCACATCTACACTAGCTTTAGTTTGCCAGTTCGATTCTTGGTGGTGCTTTTTATTTTCAATTGTTATCATTTTTCAATAATATTTCCATCTTTCTCTAAATTTCAATTACTATTATTTTACAATAATAATAATTTTCAATTGTTATCATTTTACAATAATATTTCCATCTTTCTCTAAATTTCAATTACTATTATTTTATAATAATAATAATTTTCAATTGTTATCATTTTACAATAACATTTCCATCTTTTTCTAAATTTTAATAACATTTCAATCTTTCTCTAAATTTTAATTACTATTATTTTACAATAACACTTCAAATTTTAATTACTTTTATCTTTCTCTAAATTTTATTAAATTTTAATTATAAAATAATTTGTATGTAATCAATTAAAATTTATAATGAGAATTAAAATCATATCTTATTCTCGATTATTTATTATGACTCTTATAATTTTATTTTAATTTATTTTGAATTTAATTGCTATGTATTTTTAGTGTAAATTTTTTTGCACTATCAATATATCACAATCACTCAATTATATTACTTTAAAATAACTTAAAATAAAAGTCAAACATTTCCAACAAATTAACAGTTGTGATTAATTGACACAAATTAACAGTTGTGATTAATTGACGGTGTAAAATTTCTGTACTGTCAGCGAGTAAAACTTATTTTTTTGTTAGGGGTTTTTTTTATTTTTTGCCCTGGGCCTCTAAAAAGTCGGGACCGGCCCTGAAAGTATCCTCAAACAAAGAATTGACATAGGAGTTTTAGGTTTCACCACAAAGTTTACAAGAAATTTAAAACCATAAGACCAAAATGATTATTCTAAGATTCACTAGAATTCCTATTTATAATACTGAAATAAAAACTTAAACCAAAATAGGAAAACTTAGCATAATGTAAAAAATTTCCCCGTATTTTATTTTCTCTTTATTTTTTTCTCACATTCGAAATCTGCACTTCACTCTATTTTTTCTTCTCCTCACTTTTTCATTTGTTTATTTTTCAACTTCTCCCTCATTTTCAACTTCACCTTAAACTCTCTCTCATTCACTCTTTCATAAATGCTTCTTTTAGTTCTCCTAGAATTTACCCGTGTAACAAATTTATTGTTTCTCAACTCAACGACCTTGCACTTTTCATTCTTTAGATTGTCAAGAGTGTCTTTAGCAAATTTCTTGCTCAACTGAGCAATCATTTGTATTAACACTTACATGATATGAGTTTATAAACTTCTAGTTGATGAGTCATTGTTCTTGTCATCTCTTGATTAACCTTGATCATTTTAAATCTTTTATAACACAACTAGAATAGTCTAAATCTTTTATAACATAAACTAAAAATTTAATTAAGAACATAAAACTAGACTCAATTTATTAAAAATAAATGAATAAATTAGACTCGATTTACTTACAAACATAATAAGGCAATTTTATTTTTTTTTTTAAAATTGAATAATAGATAATGATACCTAATTTATTCTCCCAGTTGTCATGAATTAACTTTGACTCTTAGAGTCATTCATTTTAATCATAAATAGCACCAACAACTACTTATAGGACCACTAATATATTTGGTGAAATAATACATTTTTCATTTTTTTCTCATGTTTTAAATATGACATTTGAAGTCATACCAATCACGTGAAAATAGATATTATATATTTTAAAAAATACAAAATGATTGTAAAATCTAACCACAATTAAATATATGTATTGCTCATCAATATATATATAAAAAAAAAACATATTCTCGATCAATTACCTCTAAACTTAGCCGAGAAATACCATTAAGGTTAATTATTTGTTCTGTCTCTCATTTGTGTTCCTATAGTTTATTGTATTTTTTTTTCCAATCCAGGATGATTTTGGTTTTGGCGATTCTTGAACAAAACAAGCAATTGTTTGATTACGGTGTAAATTTTATGAGTCGTCAAAGTTTTTCAATTTAATAACAAATTTTTGTTGTTGTAAAATTCGTAAAAAAAAGTGAGAATGTGAGTATTTGAACTACCTAAAAAAAACTATTTTTTATATTTTTGGTGGCAAATTTATAATCACTACAAATAGTATTATAGATTATTTTTATGGTCATTTTGAGATTTTTCTCATATATATATTTGGGGCAATATATTATCAGTGCATTTTTAATATATATATATATATATATATATATATATATATATATATATATATATATATATATATATATATATATATATATATATATATATATTTTTGAAATAAAATAAAGAAAACATCTCTAATATAAGAAAATCAATTTATTGTTCTGAAATTCACTCTTCTACCCTTGTTAATTTGGTAATTTGTTTTTCCAACCAAATGTCAAGTTCCATTTCAATTGTCAATTTTACTAAAAAATTGGAATGAATCATCTATTTCTCTTATGACATCAAACTGTATTCGGACAAACTATCTTTAATAAAAAAGTAAAAAAAAAAACAACAAAAAGCAAGTCTACTGAAAAAGAAAAAAATCTCCATCTTTCCTCTGCATCAATTTACTGGTACAAGCTTCACCAACTTTATTTTTTTAGACTATAATTTATAAATTTCTTCTTTTCTTTGAAATAAAAGATATATGATATTATTATTGAGAAATATTACATAAAAATAAAAGAAGGTGAGATTGAGTTGAGAAATGGTTTGGAAGATGGAGATGATCGTAGGAATATGAATGAGACCACAAATGATTGAAGAAAGTTGGAAAAGTGAATTAGTGGAAGAACTAGAGTTTTATGGGTTCGTTGAAGAGTTGTTCTTGTTAAAGAGTTGTTTTTGAGTGCAAAACGAATATTTAGTCAATTGAAAGGTGGATGGAAGTTCTAGATTTTTGAAGAAGGTGAGATGAATTTGATGGGTATGGTATGAGTTTATTCTTTGAGTTGAAGGGTAATTTATGGGCCTGTGAAGAAGATGTTTTAATTTTGGAATTTCGAATAGATTTGTCCTTTGCATGAAAGTGTATTTTTTTAAGAATGTTATGAACAAAAGACTTTGAATGTGGTACAGGTTCTTGATATTATGGAGAAAAAAAATATATGAAAGTGGGGTTGATTTTGGTTAAAGGGAGAAAAATAAGGGGAGAGAAGTTTTGCTTATCTTATAGAAAGAAGTGAAAAAAAATAGAAAAACAATGAGAAATAAATGCTTAAGAAAATAGGTGATGATATTGTGAGTCTCCATGTACATAATATCAGTTTATTATCATCATTATTAAAATTAATAAATACACCTACTAAAGTGGTGTATTTCATAATACAATTAATTTATATAATTTACCTCAATAATCTATATTTCATAATATAATTCATATTTATATATATAATTTAAAATTCATATTTAATTAAATTTGGTTGAATTCTAATTAGATATTTAAATTTTTAATAGTATCTTTTCTGATTTAATATATGATTCAGTTTTAATTATATTTTGTGCAATATATCATGAAATATATCCATCATTATATAGGATACCAATCTTCTTTATTTGTTTAAAATATAAAATATTATTATTTAATTTATAATATTTTTTTATTTAAATCATGTTCTATATTTTCTTTTAAATTTATGTTCTTTTTGTAAATTATGTTCTATTTTATTTTTTTATTAAAATCATTTTCTATTTTTGAAAAAAAAATGTTCTTTTTGTAATTATTTTATATTTTATCTTTTTATTAAATTCATGTTATATTTTGTTTTTTTTTTTCACTTATCAAGTTCAACCTTATCATTTTCATAATTATCTTATTTTCATGATTACAACTTATATTTTATTATTGTTTTGAAAAAATCTTTATTTTATAATATTTGTGTTACACAATTAATGATATTAAAATTTAAATTTATGATGAGCTATTAGTATTATTTTATACCACTCATACCATAGAGTCTTTATAATAATGTTTTTTTAAGTATTTAATGAAAGTGCAAAACAAAAAAACAATGAAAAAAAATAAAACTACTGATCTAAAAACACAAAAAATGTTATTTATTAATATAAAAAACATACCGTATAAATTTGTCACATTTATACCGGAAACTAATTAAAATATATAAATTTAATTTAAAAATATAACTAATTAAAAGTTATAAAATTTAAAATAAATATCATATAAATGTGTCACATTTATACCGAAAACAAATTAGTCTTTAGATTCTATAATAGATAATATAATATTTTTAATCAAAATATACTTTATGAAATTAGCTTTTTTAATAACATTAAATATTTTTAAAAATTATAATTTAACTTAAATCATAAAAGAAACAATTTAACTTATATTTATATAATATTTTAAAGCAAAATTCTATTTTTTTGTTTAATCGATCAATAAATTAATCTAATATAAAACATGACATTTGGTCTAAATTTTGCAATAAATTTGATATTTGCTTATAAACTATCAAAATATGATAATAACAATCCTAAAAAAATCATTTTTTAAAAATTAAAATAATCATTAAAACATAATAATGATATTATTTTTTAAGGTTTCTCCTGTATGGTCATTCATACAATAATTATTACTTTTTTTCAATTAAAGAAAATAAAAATAAATACATTTAAAACAATAGATGAATCCAAACAAGAAAAAGTATGTTGTTTTTTAATTATTTTTGTTATTGAAAAAAATAATATTTATTTATGGAAAAAATACATTGTTGATTAAAATATTTGTATATAGAATATAGACTCAAATATATTAACTAATGAAAAACAAAAACAATATTTGTATATGAAAAATTTTACTCGCGGTTCGGTTCAGTTTTGGAGGATATATTTTAAAAAATCTGATCCGATCTAATTTAGCGATTTAATTTGAATTGGTTTTTGGAAATCCAAATTTAAAATTATATTTTTATTAATATTATAAAAATACTAATAAATCATAAGTTTCATATAATATATAACATATAGTATATTAAAAGTTAATATTACAAAAAAAGAATGATCGATTATGAGAAATAAATAAAACAATAAAAATAAATAGATTAAATCAAGCTAATAAATAGTATTATAAAATAATTATCATCCAATAATAAATTTACATAACATATCATACTAATAAAAAATAAATAAGTATATAAATATATATACATTCGGTTCGGTTTGGATCGGTTTTGAAAAATCAATTCAAAATTCAATCCGAACCGAACGGTTTTCACAAAATGACATCCAAACATATCTAATAAATTTCAATTTTTTGAAGTTTGGATCGGTTTGCGGTTTTTATTTGGATTTGAACACCCCTAATTGTTGATACAAATATTTTTATAAACGTAAAAAATTGTATTGTTAATACAAATATATTTATAAACGGAAAAGAATT